>NC_041028.1:2812721-2820221 GCF_900634625.1 Parambassis ranga | reverse complement strand
TGTTTTATGAGTGCTTCAGCTAATATTCAGATTAATTCAGCTACTTTTATGAGTGATTCAGCTGTTTCATGACTGCTTCAGCTAATATTCAGATTAATTCAAATGTTTTATGAGTGATTCAGCTAATATTCAGATTAATTCAAATGTTTTATGAGTGATTCAGCTAATATTCAGATTAATTCAGATGTTTTATGAGTGATTCAGCTAATATTCTGATTAATTCAACTGTTTTATTAGTGATTCAGCTAATATTCAGATTAAAATAAGCTGTTACATGCAGATTTCATATTCTCAAAGAGTTCAAAGCAATGCTTCAGCTTCTGCAATCAAACTTGCATTTTCTTCAGGAAATGCTTTTTCTAGTTTTGTTTGTTTGTTTCTCTCTGAATCTCTTCTGTGCTCATGTGTCAGACGTGATGACTTGATTCTGTCATGAGGTTCAGTCTGTGAACCGCCTGATAACATGTTCACTGAAGACCTCCAAACATTTCAAACCTAACCTCCAGATGTTGGAATCCTATGATTGTTTGATGATTTTACATATTTATGGATTTTATGTATTTTTAAAACACTAAAGTGCCTCAAAACAAAAGTTCATGTAACTAGAGAATGATCCCAAAGACACCGGAAGCTTTTATTGTAAAGGTTTCCCGTGCTTCCTGTTTGATGTTCTCACAGCTTCTGCGTGTGTTTCCTGTGTTCTGCACCAGACGTCATTGCTCCGTGAAATAAACTTCACTTCCTGTAAAATCAGTAATAATGAACACATATGATAAAGGTGGCCTTAACTTTCTAGACTTTAACACCTTAAATAATACCTTCAAAATCAAGTGGCTTAGACAATTTGTCAAGAACCATCTTCTATTTGGAATTTCATACCAAACTTTATTTTTTCTCAAATAGGTGGTTTATTTTGTAACTACAATATCGAAAAAGTCCCTTTAAAGTTATCTTATTTTCATAAACAGATGCTTCTTTCCTGGTCATTGATTTATAAACACAACTTTTCTCCTCATAGATATTACATTTGGAATAATAAGGACATCTTACACAGGAACAAATCTTTATTTGACCCTTTCTGGTTTAATCGCAATATACTTTTGGTCCATCAGTTATTTAACTCCAACGGCTCACTTTATACATATGAAGAATTTACTTTAAGATATAATGTCTTATTTCCTTTTAGTGAATTTAATGTTTTTATAAATGCAATCCCGGCTGGTATCCTTATGTTATTTAGAAGCACAATAGGACAGACTCCAACATTGCTGCCTATAGATCCTACCAAACATGGAATTGGCCAGATTTGTTTCTCCTCAACACGCAACAGTAACCGAGCTATACATGCTTTACTTCAAAAAGAAACTGTTTCTATTCCATATGTGGTTTCTTACTGGAATAATTTAAAAAGCAACCTTGACTGGAAGAAGATCTGGAGCTTACCTGCCAGATACATGATCAATAATAAAATAAAAGAAGTGTCTTTCAAAATAATTCACAGAATTTAATCCTCTAAAGTCTTTTTTGCACAACGTTTTAAAAATATTACTGATACCAGCTGCTCTTTTTGTTTGGGTTCCTCTGAAGATGTCTTTCATTTGTTTTGGTGTTGCCCTTCCTCTACCAGCTTCTGGACAGATAGTCTGTAATTTGATTTCATCTTCTATTGATCCTGATTTTTCCCTTTGTTTGGAGAATGTACTGTTTGGCTTCATTACCTTTTCACTCACAAAGACTAATCAATATTACCTTATTAATCTTATTATTTTGTTATCTAAATGGTATATACACAAATGTCGTTACACAAATCAAAAACCTTTTTTGTTGCATTTAGGAATGAGGCCAAACAGTACATCAAGACTATAGAAAAATCTCATAATTTGAAAGCTATAAAGATTTTACGTTTATGTGCTCTATACAATGTTTTTGTATTATTCTCATTGTAAAAATATGTAACCCCCTGGCACTGTTCCTTTTTGTTTAAGTTCTAATGATTAAATAATGATTAATGATTTAATAAAAAAAAAAAAAAAAAAAAAAAGTTCACTTCCTGTCTGTGACCTGTTTCACCGTCACACGGACACGCGCTCAGCAGCTGATGTCCGAAGGTTTTTCAAGCTCAGAGCTTTGGAAGGAACCTGGCTGCTGGTCTCTGATTGGCTGGAATAAATCCTTCATTCATTTTTTGGACGGGCTGAGTCCACATGAAGGTTGTGTTAGATACAACCTCTGGGGGGCGGCAGTGTTCCACTGCTGAGGCTGAAGGAAGCAGCAGGTGCAGCAGGTGGAGTTACAGTCAGGAGTTAGTCTGAACCCACACGTTCGTCCAGCTGCCTCACTACAGTTTAACTGGAAACATCCACTTCTTTCCAGGTGATAGCCCGAGCCTTTCACGTTAACACAACCCTTTATCTGCCAGGTGGTAGCCAGGACCATCCTATCAGCTGAAGCTCAGATCTGCGGTCTGATTTCCAGGAATCAGTCTGGACTCAGCAGGCCTCCTCCAGGTAGTGATGGGTTTTCGAGGCTTTGTTGAAGCTTCGACACCTGATTCAAGAAAAAGGTTCATTACTCGAGGCTTCAATGACACAGTGCTCGAGTAGGACATGTAGTGGTGAATAAAATGCATTGCGGTGTGTGTTATTGGTTCGTGGATTGTTTGGGATTTGGATCGCCGTGCAGTCTTGTTCGACTACACTACATGGCTGACACAATAAAATACATTAAATTTTCAGTTTCACTGCACACAATTGTTACAAAGTTACATTTAAAGTGAATACATAATAATTAGGGCTAATCAAACATCATGATTAATCCGTTTAAAATGTTTAACACAGTTAAAGCATTTGCGGCGGAGAACAAAGCTGGATGGTGGTGTAGGGGAATCATTGTCGGTTTGGGTGCGAGAGTTTCCGGGTTCAAAACTTATAATACACGAATCAGCAAGAGGTCCTCCACACACACACATGCAAGAGAAACGTGATCAATAACTTTTCTTCTACTAAAATGTACACAAAGACATATTGCGATTAACTGCGTTTAATGCTATGAAATTCTTAGATATAAATAATAAAAATAAAGGTGGATCGTTTGCATCTAAGTAATATATTTAACTCATATTTAAAGAATCTCAATCAGAATCTCAATCAGTTTATTATGAATGTATCAATGTAGCTAATATATTTCACCATCTAACTGATTGATCTATTACTATATATTGATATATAGTCATATCCCTGAACACACCCGATCCCACCAAGCGATTCACAACCCGATCCAATCACATCACTCGTATGCCGCTCGAAGCACTCAACTGCTTCAAACTTCACTGAAGTGGTTCAAACGTCAGAAAAACTGTCACCGATTAATATTTGCCACTTATCGATTACGGCAATTAATGCCTCGTCATGATGACGCATTTTTGTGTGCGACTACTCTCACCATCACCCGCAAGCGCGCACCTGTGAGCCCACAACAACAGTAATGGCGGAAGGCAGTGGTGTTCAAGTAAATTATGCGGAGCAGCACGTTCCTAACAGAGGTTCAACGTCTGTCACCATAAGCCGGAGCCGAAGAAAGCGCGACGAGGCCGCAACGCCGGCTACAGCTGTTATATACTGCCGCGCGCGCATGCATATGCGACATGCATTAGGTGTGACGCGTGGAGCGGTGGTTGTTGCCAGGTAACTTAATGTTTGCTCGGATCAAAGGAATGAACTCCGACTGGAGAAGCTGCCTCCTGATCTGTAATCACGGACTCCACAGCAAGAAAGAAAACATCACAACAGAAGCCTCCTCCAGCAGATGTTGGACAGAATCCGCGGTGCGTTTAGTCATCGTGCTGCTTAGAACCAAACTAAGCACCGGAAGAAGGTAACAGGTTGATTTGCACAGACACACATTTAAATGTTTGTTTTTTCTGCTGCTGTTCTACAGTCTGAGTGAAAACATGCACTAGTGTGGGACATATTCCAGCCACAGGTTCATTCCACAGACACATTTTTAACTTTAATAATCACTGATGTGACTTTTCTGAACGTGTTTGTCCTGTTTAATGTTAATGTTGACATGCACACTCTGTGACCTGAAGATCAGAACATGTGAAGGACAAAGTTACTTTAAATGTTTGCTTCATTATTATTCTGAAGCAGTTTGTGCATCTGTTATCAATACATATTTCAAACATGGCTGGTTGGTGCCTGATCACTACTTTAACCTGTTAGAATGAAGGGGTTAACTTGACTGATGATCTGTCAGAATCATTTTAGAACAATGTGGCGATTTAGAGTCAAAAACATGTCAGTGCAACTGTCATCAATTAATCATGATACGTTTTTTTTGCCAATATCGCCCAACCCTGGTTTATCACCTCTGTTTCCGCACGGAAGGTCTTCTGTGTGTGTGTGTGTGTGTGTCTGCGTGTGTGTGTGTGTGAGAGAGAGGGGACCCCGATTACGTCAAAGAGAGAGAAAAGGGAGAGAGAGGGACGAGGTGAATGGGGAGGAGGGAGGCTGAGTAGCGGTTGTAGAGCGGGGGGCGTGTCCCTGCGTGTGGCGTCACAGCCGCGTCTCCCTCTAAAGCCGCCGCTGACGGACAGACGGACAGTCTCTCTAAGTACCGGCAGCGTCTCCAGGACAGCTCACCGCGATTCTTCAGACTCACATTCAAGTGCTTCGTGGATTTTTTGTTTTCAGATTATTGATTGTTGGACTGATTTGACTTGAATTCACTGCACGAATTTTATTCTCATTATCAGAGGAGGAGAGGAAGAAAAGAGGACACAGTGCAGGACAGGACAGACAGCTGTCCTCAGACTGGACTGATTTTAAAGGACTCAAACTGCAGACTTAGAGGGGACCAGCTGACCAGAGCCAGAGCAACAACTGGACTTCCAGGACTGACTGGAACTTGGACTCATTGCTGAGTGGTCCCTGACTGGCCCCTGGCCTCTGATTGGCTCCTGTGATGGAAAAGCAGGCCCTTCCGGCCTCCTCCTGCTCTCTGGTCCTCCTGGAGGAGACCAATGGCGGCAGCGCCAGTTATCCTTCAGCATCCACTAATGGCAGCCTCGCGCCGCTGGCAGCGCCAGGGTCCGGCGCTGGTCTGCTGGGCAGCACCTGTACTGGACAGGAAAAGACAGGGGGTGTGGGGACGGGGCCGGGGTACCCAGAGCGGGAGACCTGGACACGGCAGATGGACTTCATCATGTCCTGTGTGGGCTTCGCCGTCGGACTGGGAAACGTGTGGCGCTTCCCGTACCTGTGTTACAAGAACGGAGGAGGTGAGGCTCACACACACACACACACACACACCTGGAGGGCCTGGAGTGGGAGGCCACACCCCCTTTGGTAAAGACATTTCATAGCAGAAACATTTATGTACCTGTTGGTCTTGTTAATGCTGGGTTTTCGTCAGGTGACTGCTGAGGTCATGTGACAGGAAGTGTTTTTATACAGTTAAACTCATCAGGAAGAAAGGGGGAGGAGACAAAGTGATGGGGGCGGGCCTCGACTGAGCATGGATATGATTGATCGGAGTGACAGCAGCAGGTTCAGCTGATCAGCTCCTCACACACTGAGAGAGAGAGAGAGAGAGAGAGAGAGAGAGAGAGAGGATACTGTTACTGCAGCTGATTACTATATATACAGTGTGTGTGTGTGTACTCTCATCACACCAATTAAAATACCAGAGAGAAAGAGAGAAGAGGCACAATTGTTCATTCATGTCTCTCACCCAGTTTGTAATGTAGAAGAGGAAGCATTCATTCATCCATCCATCATTCATCCATCCATCTATCAATTATCCATCCATCCATCATTCATTAGATAATTGGAAGGTTCTCCTTCCGAGCTGGGTCCTGCTGGTCTCTGGGTCTCTGTGAGGCAAAGATCATGTTGGTTGTAAGAAGTGTTATTTAAATAAAGTTGACTTTAAACAGGTTCCTGTACATAAAAGCCTTCAAATAAACATGAGACCCAGATTACAGCCGGCTCGCTGAGCTCGCTGATGATGCTGAGACGTCCGAGTGTCCCTAAACGTCTCGCCTCTGTGTGTCTCTGCAGGCGTCTTCCTCATCCCCTATCTGCTGATCGTCTTCGTCGGGGGAATCCCCATCTTCTTCCTGGAGATCGCCCTGGGTCAGTTCATGAAAGCTGGCAGCATCAACACCTGGAACATCGCGCCGCTCTTTAAAGGTAAGTAAAAGACGCTTATAGAGATGATTTAAAGTGGTCTCCTCTCAGGATGCTCTCTGTATATGAGTCAGTGAGCACGCAGCTGATGCAGCCTACCTGTCGGAGGTGGATCTAACTGGATTGACTTGCATCTGGCTCAGGTTTAAACGCAAATGCAGCTAGAGAATTCCGCTAGCGACGTCATACTTCCAGTTCACAGGGACAGTGTCCGGGTCGAGTACAAAAGGTGTAGGTGGTTTGATAAACGCTGTGTCCCCAGGTTTAGCTGCTTTTTGCCCCTGAGTCTGTGTCTTTGGAGTCTGCCTCTGGTGGTCACTGGAGGAACTGCAGGCTCATGAGAGCAGGGAGCAGACCTCCAGAGACCAAAGTGGACCTGTCCTAAGCTGTGGTGGACAGACGTCTCATCACAATGTGTGATCGATCCTCTGATCCGTACAGGTCCTCTTCCTGTCACATGATCATTGATCTGAAGTCCATCAGCTCCATCATGTGTGCAGTCAGAGAGCAGTCAGAGTGTGTGTGTGTGTGTCTGTCTGCAGTCAGAGTGTGTGTGTGTGTGTGTGTCTGTCTGCAGTCAGAGTGTGTGTGTGTGTGTGTGTCTGTCTGCAGTCAGAGTGTGTGTGTGTGTGTGTGTGTGTGTCTGTCCACAGTCAGAGAGCAGTCAGTGTGTGTGGGTGTGTGTCTGCAGTCAGAGTGTTTTTGTGTTTGTGTGTCTGCAGTCAGTGTGTGTGTGTGTGTGTGTGTCTGCAGTCAGAGTGTGTGTGTGTCTGCAGTCAGAGAGCAGTCAGAGTGTGTGTCTGCAGTCAGAGTGTGTGTCTGCAGTCAGAGTGTGTGTGTGTCTGCAGTCAGAGTGTGTATGTGTGTGTGTGTCTGCAGTCAGAGTGTGTGTGTGTGTGTGTGTGTCTGCAGTCAGAGTGTGTGTGTGTGTGTCTGCAGTCAGAGTGTGTGTGTGTGTGTGTCTGCAGTCAGAGTTTGTGGGTGTGTGTGTGTGTGTGTGTGTGTCTGCAGTCAGTGTGTGTGTGTGTGTGTGTCTGCAGTCAGAGTGTGTGTGTGTGGGTGTGTGTCTGCAGTCAGTGTGTGTGTGTGTCTGCAGTCAGAGTGTGTGTGTGTGGGTGTGTGTCTGCAGTCAGAGTGTGTGTGTGTGTCTGCAGTCAGTGTGTGTGTGTGTGTGTGTCTGCAGTCAGAGTGTGTGTGTGTCTGCAGTCAGAGAGCAGTCAGAGTGTGTCTGTGTGTGTGTGTGTGTGTGTGTCTACAGTCTGTGTGTGTGTGTGTGTGTGTGTCTGCAGGCAGAGAGCAGTCAGAGTGT
>NC_041028.1:2697721-2807721 GCF_900634625.1 Parambassis ranga | reverse complement strand
GTGTCTCTGTCTCTCTGTGTGTGTCTCTGTGTGTGTGTGTGTGTCTGTCTCTGTGTGTCTCTGTGTGTCTCTGTTGGTCTCTGTATGTGTGTCTGTGCGTGTCTCTGCGTGTATGTCTCTGTGTGTGTCTCTGTGTGTTTCTCTGTGTCTGTGTGTCTCTGTGTGTGTGTTTCTCTGTGTGTCTCTGCGTGTATGTCTGTGTGTGTGTCTGTGTGTTGCTCTGTGTCTGTGTGTGTCTCTGTGTGTGTCTGTGTGTGTCTGTGTGTGTATCTGTGTGTGTATAGATAACACGGCAGCGGTTGCTTCAGGACATGAATCTTTTTATTTTAATCTCGCTGTAAAAAGAACAAAAACTAATCTAATTTGCTGTGAGTCCTGTCTGACACGTTTACAATGGTTTAAAGTATTAGCATCACTCTGTGTGTGTGTGTGTGTTCAGGTCCAGGCCTGGCCTTCATTGCGTATCCGAAGGCGGTCACTCTGATGCCGGTGCCTCCGCTCTGGGCGGCGCTCTTCTTCTTCATGCTGCTGCTGCTGGGACTGGACAGTCTGGTGAGCCACAAGCTAATGTTGGAGGCACAGTCTGAAACACATTGTTGAACATTATCTGTCTGTCTGTGCGTGTGTGTGTCCTCCAGTTCATCGGGGTGGAGGGATTTGTCACTGGAATTCTGGACCTGTTGCCTGGAAAGTACTACCACCGCTACAGGAGGGAGATCGCTGTGGCTATGTGCTGCTTACTCTGCTTCATCATTGAACTCTCCATGGTGACACAGGTCAGTGGCAGCCGGCCCCAACGGCAGCCCATGAATTCTACTGTAAAGCATCCTGACCAACACAAGTTGTGTGTGTGTCCCTGCAGGGAGGGATGTATGTCATCCAGCTGTTTGACTACTATGCAGCCACTGGGGTGACGCTGCTGTGGCAGGCGTTCTGGGAATGCATAGTGGTGGCCTGGGTGTACGGTAGGCCTCAGACTCTGGTTACTCTCATAGTGTCACAGTGTAACATGGCAGCAGTCAGGACTCTGTGTGTGTCTGTGTGTGTGTCTGTGTGTGTGTCTGTGTGTGTGTACGACTCGTTCACTGCCTGTTCAATGATAGAACGTCTGGATGTCTGCATGTGTAACCTGTTGGGCAGTCACTGTGGGAGTTATGTTTATGCTGTTAGATGGTAAAGAGCTCAGTCTGGTGATGTCCCTGCTGGTTGGCTGCAGGTGCCGACCGCTTCATGGATGACGTTGCTCGTATGATTGGCTATCGCCCGGTCCCCTGGATGAAGTGGTGCTGGTCCTTCATCGCTCCGTGTGTGTGCATGGTAAGACAGACGTTACACACACCAGAACCCTCGCCGTGCTGCCAGCCTCAATTCCCATCATGCTCCTCTTCTCCGGTCTACAGGGCATCTTCCTGTTCCACCTGGTGAACTACAAGCCGCTGACCTACAACACTGTGTACGTGTACCCGTGGTGGGGCGAGGTGATCGGCTGGTGCCTGGCGCTGTCCTCCATGCTCTGCATCCCTGTCGGCGTGCTGTACAAAATCTTCAGAGCCAAGGGGAGCTTCAGACAGGTCAGCAGAGACACACAGAGACAGAGAGAGACACACAGAGACAGAGAGACAGAGAGAGACAGAGACACACACAGAGAAAGAGAGAGACACACACAGAGACAGAGAGAGACACACACAGAGACAGAGAGAGACAGAGACAGAGACACAGAGTGATAGAGACACACACACATTCACACAGACACACACAGTGCATGTAGTGCTGGTGACATCCGCTCCTCCTGATTGGCTGTTTCCTGTCTGTTGCAGCGCTGGGCCCACCTGACCACGCCGGTGTGGGGGGCCCATCACCTGGAGTACATGGCACCTGACATCAGGAGCTCGCTGTCACCCGGCACTGATGACAACACTGATGACATCATTGAGACCGTCATGTAGACGGACGCCACCTGTCCCTCCCTCCTACAACAAAATGGCGTCTGACCTTCAGCAGCAATTATTCAGCTCCTGTTCAGATTAATTCAGCTGTTTTATGAGTGATTCAGCTAATATTCAGATTAATTCAGCTGTTTTATGAGTGATTCAGCTAATATGATTAATTCAGCTATTTTATGAGTGATTCAGCTAATATTCAGATTAATTCAGCTACTTTCATGAGTGATTCAGCTCCTGTTCAGATTAATTCAGCTACTTTTATGAGTGATTCAGCTCCTGTTCAGATTAATTAAGCTGTTTTATGAGTGATTCAGCTAATATTCAGATTAATTCAGCTGTTTTATGAGTGATTCAGCTCCTGTTCAGATTAATTCAGCTACTTTTATGAGTGATTCAGCTCCTGTTCATATTAATTCAGCTGTTTTATGAGTGATTCAGCTAATATTCAGATTAATTCAGCTGTTACATGCAGATTTCATATTCTCAAAGAGTTCAAAGCAATCGTTCAAGTAAGCGTTCAAAGCAATGCTTCAGCTTCTGCAATCAAACTTCTAGTCTTCTAGTTTTGTTTGTTTCTCTCTTGAATCTCTTCTGTGCTCATGTGTCAGACGTGATGACTTGATTCTGTCATGAGGTTCAGTCTGTGAACCGCCTGATAACATGTTCACTGAAGACCTCCAAACATTTCAAACCTTACCTCCAGATGTTGGAATCCTGTGATTGTTTGATGATTTTACATATTTATGGATTTTATATATTTTTAAAACACTAAAGTGCCTCAAAACAAAAGTCCATGTAACTAGAGAATGATCCCAAAGACATCGGAAGCTTTTATTGTGAAGGTTTCCCGTGCTTCCTGTTCGATGTTCTCACAGCTTCTGCGTGTGTTTCCTGTGTTCTGCACCAGATGTCATCGCTCCGTGAAATAAACTTCACTTCCTGTAAAATCAGTAATAATGAACACATATGATAAAGGTGGCCTTAACTTTTTAGACTTTAACACCTTAAATAATACCTTCAAAATCAATTGGCTTAGACAATTTGTCAAGAACCATCTTCTATTTGGAATTTCATACCAAACTTTATTTTTTCTCAAGTAGGTGGTTTGAACTTTCTTTTATTTTGTAATTACAATATCGAAAAAGTCCCTTTAAAGTTATCTTATTTTCATAAACAGATGCTTCTTTCCTGGTCTTTGATTTATAAACACAACTTTTCTCCTCATAGATATTACATTTGGAATAATAAGGACATCTTACACAGGAACAAATCTTTATTTGACCCTTTCTGGTTTAATCACAATATACTTTTAGTCCATCAGTTATTTAACTCTGATGACAACACTCATGACATGTTTGTATATGTAACCCCCTGGCACTGTTCCTTTTTGTTTAAGTTCTAATGATTAAGTAATGATTAATGATTTAATAAAAAAAAAAAAAGTTCACTTCCTGTCTGTGTCTGTGACCTGTTTCACCGTCACACGGACACGCGCTCAGCAGCTGATGTCCGAAGGTTTTTCAAGCTCAGAGTTTTGGAAGGAACCTGGCTGCTGGTCTCTGATTGGCTGGAATAAATCCTTCATTCATGTTATGGACGGGCTGAGTCCACATGAAGGTTGTGTTAGATACAACCACTGGGGGGCGGCAGTGTTCCACTGCTGAGGCTGAAGGGAGCAGCAGGTGCAGCAGGTGGAGTTACAGTCAGGAGTTAGTCTGAACCCACACGTTCGTCCAGCTGCCTCACTACAGTTTAACTGGAAACATCCACTTCTTTCCAGGTGATAGTCCGAGCCTTTCACGTTAACACAACCCTTTATCTGTCAGGTGGTAGCCAGGACCATCCTAGCAGCTGAAGCTCAGATCTGCGGTTTGATTTCCAGGAATCAGTCTGGACTCAGCAGGCCTCCTCCAGGTGTCAGCGGTGAGCCTGCAGCTGGAAACATGCTGGAGCCTTCCGGTGCTGGTCAGAGTAGAGTAGCCACATTTTTATTCAAGTAAGAGTAAAAAAGTAGTGGGTGGAAAAACTACTCAAGTACTGAGTAATTGTTGGAGTAGCATCATATTTATTGCTTGTATTGATTTGTGGTAATCAGACAAATGTAAAATCAAGACAATGTTCACATTCTTGTATTTGACACTTAAATAATTTTACATCTCTACAAATAACTTCCACAAATGTTTTGCACGTTTTAACTCTATAAAGAAAAATACCAAAGAGATTTCAAAGGTTGGAAACATTAAGAGATTATTATATATTCTACATTTATATGGCTGAGCACGCCGCCAGTGTGAGGCCAGGGGGGTGCGTCTGTCTTCTGTCCTGTACCCTTCTTCTTCTTCTTCTTCTTCTGTCCTGTCCTCTTCCACTTCCTCTGTCCTGTACCCTTCTTCTTCTTCTTCTTCTGTCCTGTCCTCTTCCACTTCCTCTGTCCTGTCCTCTTGCTCTTCTTCTGTCCTGGTGCTGGCTTCTTCTGCCATTTTTCGTGTGTTTATCATAGGCTTGTGCAAAATCGTATCATGTGCAATTAATCGTCAGGAAAAACTGTCCCCGATTAATATTTTTCCACTTATCGACTTCGGCGATTAGTGCCTCGTCGTGATGACGCATTTTTGTGTGCGACGTCCTCTCACCATCACCCGCAAGCGCGCACCTGTAAGCCCACAACAACAGTAATGGCGGAAGGCAGTGGTGTTCAGGTAAATTATTCGGAGCAGCACGTTCCTAACAGAGGTTCAACATCTGTCACCATAAGCCGGAGCACGAAGAAAGCCGAAGAAAGCGCGACGAGGCCGCAACAACGGCTACAGCTGTTATATATGGCGCCGCGCGCGCGCACATACGCGAATATTAGTTGTGACGCGTGGAGCGGTGGTTGTTGCCAGGTAACTTAATGTTATGGAATGAACTCCGACTGGAGAAGCTGCCTCCTGATCTGTAATCACGGACTCCACAGCAAGAAAGAAAACATCACAACAGAAGCCTCCTCCAGCAGATGTTGGACAGAATCCGCGGTGCGTTATCCTTAGGACCAAACTAAGCACCGGAAGGACGTAACGCAGGTTGATTTGCACAGACACACATTTAAATGTTTGTCCGGTTTGTTTTTTCTGCTGCTGTTCTACAGTCTGAGTGAAAACATGCACTAGTGTGGGACATATTCCAGCCACAGGTTCATTCCACAGACACATTTTTAACTTTAATAATCACTGATGTGACTTTTCTGAACGTGTTTGTCCTGTTTAATGTTAATGTTGACATGCACACTCTGTGACCTGAAGATCAGAACATGTGAAGGACAAAGTTACTTTAAATGTTTGCTTCATTATTATTCTGAAGCAGTTTGTGCATCTGTTATCAATACATATTTCAAACATGGCTGGTTGGTGCCTGATCACTACTTTAACCTGTTAGAATGAAGGGGTTAACTTGACTGATGATCTGTCAGAATCATTTTAGAACAATGTGGCGATTTAGAGTCAAAAACATGTCGGTGCAACTGTCATCAATTAATCATGATACGTTTTTTTGCCAATATCGCCCAGCCCTGGTTTATCACCTCTGTTTCTGCACGGAAGGTCTTCTGTGTGTGTGTGTGTGCAAGTTGCAGTTACAGGGTTAATCAGCATGTCTTCATATTTATTTGGATCTATCTGCAGCCTTTTTAACCCTGTGTGTCTTTAGTCTTTTTAACCCTGTGTGTCTGCAGGGCTGCTGAACATTTGCCTGATGACAGTACAGAGTCCCGATTCTTGGTGTTGGAGGTTTCAGCGCCCTCTGGTGGTCACAGTCACAGTCTGACCCTCCGCTGCGGGAGCCCTGCAGCCTGAGAAGGATCAATAATCGATGAGTGATCGGCTGAATTCATCAAGCTGAGGTCAGCATGACTGCAGGAGAGACACTGTGTGTGTGTGTATGTGTGTGTGTGTGTGTGTGTGTGAGGGGACCCCGATTACGTCAAAGAGAGAGAAAAGGGAGAGAGAGGGACGGGGTGAATGGGGAGGAGGGAGGCTGAGTAGCGGATGTAGAGCGGGGGGCGTGTCCCTGCGTGTGGCGTCACAGCCGCGTCTCCCTTTAAAGCCGCCGCTGACGGACAGACGGACAGTCTCTCTAAGTACCGGCAGCGTCTCCGGGACAGCTCACCACGCGCGTCTCCGCTCCTCCATGGAGCTCCAGCCGCTCCTGCTCGCGCCGCTCCGCCGCTCCTGAAGCCGCTGTGACTCCGCCGGGACCCGGACTCAGTGCTCCGCGCGCTCCGCCGCCTCCTCCGTGACTGTCCGTTCCCATGCGATTCTTCAGACTCACATTCAAGTGCTTCGTGGATTGTTTTTGAAGGTCGCTGCGTGCGTGTCCGTGGAAGCCTTTTTATTTTTTGTTTTCAGATTATTGATTGTTGGACTGATTTGACTTGAATTCACTGCACGAATTTTATTCTCATTATCAGAGGAGGAGAAGAAGAAAAGAGGACGCAGTGCGGGACAGGACAGACAGCTGTCCTCAGACTGGACTGATTTTAAAGGACTCAAACTGCAGAGTTAGAGGGGACCAGCTGACCAGAGCCAGAGCAACAACTGGACTTCCAGGACTGACTGGAACTTGGACTCATTGCTGAGTGGTCCCTGACTGGCCCCTGGCCTCTGATTGGCTCCTGTGATGGAAAAGCAGGCCCTTCCGGCCTCCTCCTGCTCTCTGGTCCTCCTGGAGGAGACCAAGAAGAGGCCCCCCCTCCTGTCCAATGGCGGCAGCACCAGTTACCCTTCAGCATCCACTAATGGCAGCCTCGCGCCGCTGGCGGCGGCAGGGTCCGGCACTGGTCTGCTGGGCAGCACCTGTACTGGACAGGAAAAGACAGGGGGTGTGGGGACGGGGCCAGGGTACCCAGAGCGGGAGACCTGGACACGGCAGATGGACTTCATCATGTCCTGTGTGGGCTTCGCCGTCGGACTGGGAAACGTGTGGCGCTTCCCGTACCTGTGTTACAAGAACGGAGGAGGTGAGGCTCACACACACACACACACACACACACACCTGGAGGGCCTGGAGTGGGAGGCCACACCCCCTTTGGTAAAGACATTTCATAGCAGAAACATTTATGTACCTGTTGGTCTTGTTAATGCTGGGTTTTCGTCAGGTGACTGCTGAGGTCATGTGACAGGAAGTGTTTTTATACAGTTAAACTCATCAGGAAGAAAGGGAGGAGGAGACAAAGTGATGGGGGCGGGCCTCGACTGAGCATGGATATGATTGATCGGAGTGACAGCAGCAGGTTCAGCTGATCAGCTCCTCACACACTGAGAGAGAGAGAGAGAGAGAGAGAGAGAGAGAGGATACTGTTACTGCAGCTGATTACTATATATACAGTGTGTGTGTGTGTGTGTGTGTGTTTAATTCATGAAAATGATCCAAACCTCCACAAAGTAAATAATAATAATTATACTGAGCATGACAACGATCATCTGTCAATATTAAGCCGTTCATGATTAATCTGTTTCCTGCGAGTCAGTTGATGATTGACGGTCTGTGGTCGCTCATTGACTCACTGTCACATGATCAATACACTCATCAGCAGCAAGACGCAGAGACAGACACACACAGAGACAGACACACACACACACAGGCACAAAGAGACAGACACACACACACACACACAGACACAGAGAGACAGACACACAGACACACACACACAGACACAGAGAGACAGACACACACAGACACGCACACATACACACACACAGAGACAAACACACACACACAGACAAACACACACACACACAGACTCACAGACACACACAGACACACATGTAGTGTAATGCGGTTTGAAGGAACATTTAAATTCAGACGTTCACTCAGGAGGCGTTCAGGGACTCTCAGAGAGTTCAGTGATGATTCTTTGTGAGTTCTGGGGAAAGCAGGAGGAGCAGCAGGAGGTCTCCCCTCTTTTGTTTCTCTTTCAAACTGAACTTTATCAAGGAGACAAACTGCTGAGAGAGAAGCTGCTCTCACCTGAAAGGTCTCCTTCACACAGCGAGAGAGGAGGAGCAGGAGGTCAGCCCTCGATCACACAGAAAGGTTGTGTTCTCACGTTACACGCTGAGGTCATGTGACTCTGTAAAGGTCACCTGCTCCTCACCAGGATGAAGATGTTTAATTTAGTTTGGAAGAAAAGAACCAGAAAAAAGCGGATTCTGAGTCCTCAGTGTTCTCCCTGTCCTCCGTCCTCTCTGTCCTCTCTGTCCTCCCTGTCCTCCGTCCTCTCTGTCCTCAGTGTTCTCTCTGTCCTCCGTCCTCTCTGTCCTCAGTGTTCTCTCTGTCCTCCGTCCTCTCTGTCCTCAGTGTTCTCCCTGTCCTCCGTCCTCTCTGTCCTCCCTGTCCTCCGTCCTCTCTGTCCTCAGTGTTCTCTCTGTCCTCTGTCCTCTCTGTCCTCAGTGTTCTCCCTGTCCTCCGTCCTCTCTGTCCTCTCTGTCCTCCCTGTCCTCCGTCCTCTCTGTCCTCAGTGTTCTCTCTGTCCTCCGTCCTCTCTGTCCTCAGTGTTCTCTCTGTCCTCCGTCTTCCCTTTCCTCCATCCTCTCTGTCCTCTCTGTCCTCTCTGTCCTCACTGTCCTCCCTGTCCTCTGATAAACCAGAGACACTCAGAGTTATTATCCTTTGTGTGTGTGTGTGAGTCTGTGTGTGTCTGTCTGTGTGTGTGTGTCCTTGGTAGGCTGCCACACACTCAGTGATTATAAAATGACCTGCAGCTCAGTTTCATCTCAGATCAGTGTGTGTGTGTGTTTCTGTGTGTGTTTTCTTTCTATGAGGACTTTTCGTCCTCTGTGTAGTTGTCTTGTCTTTAAAGGATCTTGAAGCAAGGAGGCCAAAGGTCACTGAGGGGTTAAAGGTGTCCTAGAACAGGTTCCAGGGGTGACTGGTCCTTGTTCACTGCTGTTCTTTGAGCGGGTCTTCTTGGGGCCCGCTGGTCCTTGTGGTTTTGTGGAAAGGTTTCAGGGCTCCAGGCTCAGTGAGAGGACATCAGAGGCCTGCAGAGTCCACACAGGTTTCAGGGACATTTAGAAGGTCAGTGTGGACATAAAGGGAAACCTGAGGAGTGCACAGGCTGCTGCCAGGGTGCTCACCACAAGGTGAGGCCTCCAGAGTTCCTCCGGAGGTCACCGAGATCCTGAGGCTCCTCCTGAGAACACCCAGGCTTCTATTGATTAACTGTTAAATGTCCCGATCGAGCTGATCAGAGGCGGTCGGACTCCCTCATTGGTCAGATCAGCTTCATGCTCAGCTGCAGGTCTCCGTGTCTTTAGTGTGGGGTCAAAGGTCAGTGATGGATATTGTGTATACGTGTGTGTGGAATGGCTGCCAAGTGTGACATCATCATCCCTCTCACCACGTGGACCAGAGATTAACAGGCCTGTAATCTTTTAATCCTGTTGGCTGTCGCTGCTCCTCCTCTCCTCTTCCTCCTCCTCCTCCTCCTCCTCTTCACAAGTGTCTGCACAGAGATGTGGAAGTGCCCACAGATCAATGATCAATGTGTAGTGACGGTTCAGGTGTCCTGATGCTCAGACTGAAGGAAGGCTGGAGTGACACGTGTCCTCTGATCAATCAGTAATCAATCATTCTGCTTCACTGAGTTTATATCAGCATGCAGAATCATTTCATTTCATACCTGATGGTCATCATAAGGCTGACGGACTGAGCTGCTGAGTCATGTTTAGCGCAGGTGAGCTAATCATTGCTGCTCAGGAATGTGGGCCGTTCAGGGCTGCCAGCTGCGGCTAAACCAAGCTATGCTAAAATTAGCATGCAGCAGAATGTATGCGGTCAGGTGGACAGACGTACAGCCCGAACATCTGAGGTGACCAGCAGGAAGCTGGAAACGGTTACCATGGCAACTCCAGCTAGCACCATGTGACCATACAGGAACTTGCAGTTCAGTCTGCGGTTTGGGACAGCGATGATGATGATGATAATGACGATTAGCCCTGCTATCAGTCCCCCCCCCCTTAGCCTGTCGGTGCTTAGCCCAGTGACTTACCATGGATTAGCCAGCTTAGCTAGCTAACTGCGGTGCTGCAGCTTAGCGTGCTAACTGCGGTGCTGCAGCTTAGCGTGCTAACTGCAGCCGCAGCCCTATTTCTGTCCCTGTGTGTCAGTTTCAGCTGGGACCGTTTAGAGCTGGGTGATGCTGCACCTGCTGCCAGGTGAACCCTCCTCACCTGGACTGCTCCGCCTGTGAACAGCACCGCCTGTGACCAGCACCACCTGTGACATTTTTTGGACGTAATGTGCATCAGTCTCATCTCTGGTTGCATAATGCAGCTCAGTTCTTACGTGACAAAGCTAAAGTTAGCTCACTTAGCTCTGACTTCATGTATTAGCCTGACTTTGTTGTAGCTTCTGCAGCTGGATGTCAGACCTGCACAGACACGTCCTCCAACTGTCTGACTTCATTTTTTTTATCTTTATTTTAACTACAAACAAACAAAGGAACAAACAAACTGTAAATATATTTGGTCTTTGAAATAAAGTGCAGCAGCGCTAACAGTGTGTTTCTGACTGTGATGAGGCCGTAGTGCTCTGTAATCCCATCAACACTGAGTTACTGATGAGCTAACAGCATTACACCACTTAGCTCAGTCTGATGGTGTGTGTGTGTGTGTGTGTGTGTGTGTGTATGAAGGGGATTTTTATTGAGCTTCTAGCATCGCTGCCCCTCCCCCTCCATCTCTCTGCAGTCGTGACTCACCAGTAGCTCTTCTGCTTCCATCCCAGGCTATGCTAGTGTAACACACACACACACACACACACACACACACTACGTCACCTGACTTCAGCTTACATCACAGGAGACACCACCGTCACTCTGCTGCTGCACGAGCTGCATCTAAAGTGTGTGTTTGTGTGTGTGTGTGAGGTCTGCTATTTCTCTGAGGACCAGAGCGCAGTTTAGACCCTGTAAGTACATGTTGTCTGGTCCCCATGCTGGATCTGTGAGGGGTGTATAAATCAGATTGGGTAATCAATACACTGACAGGTTAACAGCTCCAGCCCTGTTGCTATGGTTACCTGCAGGCTCACATCGATCATGTTAACATCTTCTCACACACACCGTGTTAACATAATCAATATACCAGTTACTGAGCAAACGCTGCCCACATGAACAGTAGATTGACAGATATGGTTAAATGTCATATATGTTTTATTTATATTTGATTCATTCATTCATGTGCTGCCACCTACAGGCCACTGTGTGTCAGAGCAGCTCCACTTGAGCAGTGCAGTGTGAGGACAGTGTTGGACGCTGTGTGCGTGTGGCAGAGCTCAGAGTAATGGCAGGCTCTGTGATCTGTTATGTAACGGCTGGCACACACACACACACACACACACACACACACACACTGCCCCTCCCCCTCACAGTATCATTCCAATTCAATTCCATTCATTCCAGCTCCTGGTGGCACTGTAACCCAGTTACCCCCCCCCCCTTGTGTGTGTGTGTGTGTGTGTGTGTGTGTGTGTGTGTGTGTGTGTGTGTGTGTGTGTGTGTGTGTGTGTGTGTACTCTCATCACACCAATTAAAATACCAGAGAGAAGAGAGAAGAGGCATAATTGTTCATTCATGTCTCTCACCCAGTTTGTAGTGTAGAACAGGAAGCATTCATTCATCCATCCATTATTCATCCATCCATCCATCTATCCATCATTCATCCATCATTTTTCCATTCATCCATCCATTCATCCATCACTCATTCATTCATCCATCCATCATTCATCCATTCATGTATCCATCCATCATTCATCCATCCATTCATCCATTAGATAATTGGAAGGTTCTCCTTCCGAGCTGGGTCCTGCTGGTCTCTGGGTCTCTGTGAGGCAAAGATCATGTTGGTTGTAAGAAGTGTTATTTAAATAAAGTTGACTTTAAACAGGTTCCTGTACATAAAAGCCTTCAAATAAACATGAGACCCAGATTACAGCCGACTTGCTGAGCTCGCTGATCATGCTGAGACGTCCGAGTGTCCCTAAACGTCTCGTCTCTGTGTGTCTCTGCAGGCGTCTTCTTCATCCCCTATCTGCTGATCGTCTTCGTCGGGGGAATCCCCATCTTCTTCCTGGAGATCGCCCTGGGTCAGTTCATGAAGGCCGGAAGCATCAACGTCTGGAACATCGCGCCGCTCTTTAAAGGTAAGTAAAAGACGCTTATAGAGATGATTTAAAGTGGTCTCCTCTCAGGATGCTCTCTGTATATGAGTCAGTGAGCACGCAGCTGATGCAGCCTAGCTAATGCTGGGTGAGGGGTTGGATTGACTTGAAGGTATTTTTAGTGGTTTTAGTGGTTTAGTGGTTATGATGAGGTGTTGAACAGTGATTATATATCTGAAGATAAAAAACACTCTGCAACCACTGTAAACAAACATGGACGAACCTTTGTGACACCACCCATAGACCCCGTTCACACTGGGGAAATCAATCTGGCTAGAGCAGGATTTGGGCCGTATCTGCATATATCTGGATAGATCTAGATCCACCTCTCGGAGGTGGTTTGATAAACGCTGATAAAAGCTGGTTTGATAAACGCTGTGGTCTGATCTGTCCTCGGGTTTAGCTGCTTTTTGCCACCGAGTCTGTGTCTTTGGAGTCTGCCTCTGGTGGTCACTGGAGGAACTGCAGGCTCATGAGAGCAGGGAGCAGACCTCCAGAGACCAAAGTGGACCTGTCCTAAGCTGTGGTGGACAGACGTCTCATCACAATGTGTGAGGCAGAAACTCTGGGTCAGAATGTATTTAGACATGCCGGCTGAGGGCACGTTACTATGGCAACAGACATAAATCCATGCAGTAAGCAGTTTAGGTGAGTTTGAGTGACACATTAGTCCACACACACACACACACACAGAGGAGGGATATCTGGACGTGATAATCTGTGATCTGTTGTACGTGCCGACACACACGGCTGGAAAAATACTGGACACACACACACACACACACACACTGTTTATCTTTACAGTAGGCACATGACTCTTTATGACTCAGAGCTCAGTGTGAGCTGTCAGGTGTTTACACAGCTCCACCTTCCTCCACACAGTCTGACCCACATCTGATCATCGGACCAATCGATCCTCTGATCCATACAGTGCAGCTGTTTGAAGGCTGGTCCTGTGGAGAGCAGCCCCGGTCTGCTTCTGGCCTGTCGGATCAGAACAGTCCTGGTCCTCCTTCACACAGACACTCGCTGGACTGTCGACTCTGTGTCTGTAGGTCCTCTTCCTGTCACATGATCATTGATCTGAAGTCCATCAGCTCCATCATGTCTGCAGTCAGAGAGCAGTCAGTGTGTGTGTGTGTGTGTGTGTGTGTCTGCAGTCAGAGTGTGGGTGTGTGTGTGTGTGTGTCTGCAGTCAGAGTGTGTGTGTGTGTGTGTGTGTGTGTGTGTGTGTGTGTGTGTGTGTGTGTGTGACTGCAGTCAGAGTGTGTGTGTGTCTGCAGTAAGCTGCAGGTCAGACAGAGGCTGAGTGTTGGTCATGTGACTGCTGCTCACATGTGATCCATCATGGCTTCCTGTTTTTATATTTGGAGAATTAAACCTGTATGTTGACCGGCCTGTTGGTGTCTTCTGCTCTGCAGGTCTGGGCTACGCCTCCATGGTCATCGTGTTTTTCTGTAACACCTACTACATCATGGTGCTTGCGTGGGGCTTCTACTACTTGATCAAGTCCTTCAGCTCCACCCTGCCCTGGTCCACCTGTGAAAATGAGTGGAACACGCCGAGCTGCATCGAGATCTTTCACCACCAGGACTGCAAAAACGCCAGCCTCGCCAACGTCACCATTGGCAACAGCAACATGACCTGCGCCGAGCTGGGTGACGCCCGCTCGCCTATCATCGAATTCTGGGAGTAAGTCCCGCTCCGGCCCTGCTCTCTCACACATCATTAAACAGTCCTCTGAGCTGCAGGCACGCCACGCTCTGAGAGGAAGTGACATCACGCAAACATGGCTGCAGATAAAAACAGCAACATCTTACTTCCTGTTTGTTTATTTAGTGACTTGTCCCCTGCTGCTTCTTCACCTTGATGTGTGCTCACAGGGTCAGGGTTAGACAGCGTCAGACTGTTCTAAAGAAACATGGCCTCCTGTCCTACTGGGGGCGCTCTGAGGCGGGATTCTGATCATTTTTATCATGTCCACAAAGATTCAGTTCCCGTTTAGATGTTTGACGTCTATTTTTATAACTCTCAGTGAACTCACCACTTCCCAGCATCCTCCACTCTGATTGGACACATCCACCAGCAGCAGCCTCTGAGGTCAGCGCCAGCTGTCGGGGACCGGAGCACGTCAGTCTGTCCTGGTAACTTGTTCCGGTTCTTTCTGTGCAGGAACAAAGTGCTGAACATCTCGTCTGGTCTGGATGAACCCGGTCACATCAACTGGGAGCTCATGCTGTGCCTGATAGTCGTCTGGATCCTGGTTTACTTCTGCGTCTGGAAAGGAGTCAAATCCACGGGGAAGGTACGACCAGTGTGATCTTTAACAGTTTCATCATTTAAAAATGTAAAATTTAATATATATAATATCTATATATCATTTCTAAAACATAAAAGTCCTCTGACATTGAGTGGAGGAAACAACCCCATAAATGTAGAACTGCTCCTTTAATACTTCAACCTTCAAATGACAGCTGACTGTGTGTGTGTGTGTCACACAATGAGACTTGCACACACTTGTCACATGGCAGGATAAGCGTCGCTATGACGACCCCACTGCTGCTGCTAGTGGTGGGTGTGTAGAGGGGGGGCAGGGATTGTGAGGTAGCGAGCTGTGATTGGTCGTCCAATGGGAGGGCAGCTTGACTGCAGTGGGACGTGACTGAGGTGGACTGCAGGAAAACGTCCCAACTGAACCATGTGATGCAGCATCATCATCCTCTGTCCTTCACACACACACACACACAGACACACACAGACACACACAGGAAGCAGTTCTGTCTGAGTGTGCAAGTGAGCGGTCTCTGCTACGTGTCGCACTGCACAGATTAACAGAATCAGAAATGAGGAGGAGGAAGAGGAGTCACTGAGCTCTGCCAGAACACACACACACACACACACACACACACACACACACACCTGTCGCAGGACCTCGGTGTGGTGTTTCCTGCAGAAAGTGATTCAGCCTCAGTAACAAGAACCGAGTTTCTGGAAAGAGCTGCTGAGTTCAAATGTCAGAGCCTCTGAATGGCAGCGCACACACGCATGCACACCCACACACACACACATGCGCACACCCACACACACATCGTGCGCGCACACGCTCACATACGATGAACGTTCTGTTTGTAAAAAAATACATTGAACTCTGATTCACGTAAAGTGTGTAAACATACACACACCCTCTGCACACACACACCTGTAACTTTACCACCAGTAGCTTAGAGTCAGTGTGTGTCTCTGTGTGTGTCTGTGTGTCTCTGTGTGTGGTCAGCGTTCACACGACTCTCAGTACCAACAGAAACAGTTTGTGTTGATCATCAGCAGGAGGCTGAAAGCTGAGAGGGCCGAGAGAGAGAGAGAGAGACACACACACACACACACACACACGCACACACACACACACACACTGAGAGAGAGACACACACACACACACACTGAGAGAGAGAGAGAGACACACACACACACACTGAGAGAGAGAGAGAGAGACACACACACACACACACACACTGAGAGAGAGAGACACACACACACAGACAGACATGTGTCCTGTGATTGGACTAGTCTCCACCTGGACCAGGTGCTCTCCGTGGTGCTGAAGCTCCACATTCTGTTTCCTCTGGATTGTTTTGCTGACGCTCGCCTGCAGGACACACCACCGAGTCCTCATGTCCGAGTCCTCATGTCCGAGTCCTCATGTCCGAGACATGTCCGAGACATGTCCGAGTCCTCATGTCCGAGACATGTCCGAGTCCACATGTCCGAGTCCTCATGTCCGAGTCCTCATGTCCGAGTCCACATGTCCGAGTCCACATGTCCGAGTCCTCATGTCCGAGTCCACATGTCCGAGTCCACATGTCCGAGTCCTCATGTCCGAGTCCACATGTCCGAGTCCACATGTCTAAATCCTCATGTCCAAGTCCTCATGTCTGAGTCCACATAAACAGCTTCATTGTGAATTGTTGAATTGTTCTTAAAGACGCTTTCTGTTGTGTGTTTCACAGTAACTTGAGTGTGTGTGTGTGTGTGTTTCAGATTGTGTACTTCACGGCCACCTTCCCCTATGTGGTGCTCATCATCCTGCTGGTCAGAGGTATTACACTTCCTGGAGCCTACAATGGCATCATGTACTACATCAAACCTGATTGGTCCAAACTGCAGGAGGCTCAGGTGAGTCTGTGTGACGTCGCCCTGAGCTCTGACTGACAGGCATGAAGCAGGCAGTGTTTGGGGGACAGACAGATGGTAAAACATCTGATGTAGCACAAACATGTCAGATGTCCTGTGATGTCATCACATGACCTGTGACCTCTGACCCTGCAGGTATGGATAGACGCCGGCACACAGATCTTCTTCTCGTACGCCATTGGCCTCGGAGCACTGACCGCTTTAGGCAGCTACAACCGCTTCAACAATGACTGCTACAAGTATGACACACACAGACAGACACACACACAGAGACACAGACAGACACACACAGAGACACACAGAGACACACAGACACACACAGAGACACAGACACAGACAGACACACAGCCTGGCCTTTCTCCTCCATTGAGTCTAACCCTCCATGTCCTCCATGTCCTCTGCAGGGACGCTTTCGTCCTGGCGCTCATCAACAGTGGGACCAGTTTCTTCGCTGGCTTCGTGGTCTTCTCCATCCTGGGCTTCATGGCAGCTGAGCAGGGAGTCGACATCTCGCAGGTTGCTGAGTCAGGTAACAAGCTCATGTCTTCATCAGTTCAGAACATGAATATGTTCACACAGAGGTCAAAGGTCAGGTGGCAGCAGGGGGTCGTCCTGATGGACGCGTCAGGTCACTGATGAACCAATCAGAGGCCACATGAGGTTGTAACGCTTCAGATGTGTTCACTATTACATCATCACCTCAGAGCAGCTCCACTGATGTTTCCTACAGAGCTGTGTGTGTGTGTGTCTCTCCGTGTGTGTGTCTGTGTGTCTCTCTGTGTGTGTGTGTGTCTCTCCGTGTGTGTGTGTGTCTGTGTGTGTGTCTCTCCGTGTGTGTGTCTGTGTGTCTCTGTCTGTGTGTGTCTCCATGTGTGTGTGTCTGTGTGTATCTGTATCTCTGTGTGTGGTACAGTATGTGTATTAATAGCTCTGCAGCACATGACATGACATCACTAACACAGAGTTATATTTAGTTTCTCCACAAAAGGGTACAGCTCTGAGCGCCTCACATGTTCCTGTTCAACACACACACACAAACACACGGATACACGATTGTCAAACAAAACACTCCACACTGTGTGTGTGTCTCTGTGTCTGTCTGTGCCTCTGTGTGTGTGTCTGTGCCTCTGTGTGTCTGTGCCTCTGTGTGTGTGTCTGTGCCTCTGTGTGTCTGTGCCTCTGTGTGTCTGTGCCTCTGTGTGTGTGTCTGTGCCTCTGTGTCTGTGTGTGTGTCTCTTGTGTGTCTCTGTGTGTGTCTCTGTGTGCCTGTGTGTGCCTGTGTGTATCTGTGTGTGTATAGATAACACGGCAGCGGTTGCTTCAGGACATGAATCTTTTTATTTTAATCTCGCTGTAAAAAGAACAAAAACTAATCTAATTTGCTGTGAGTCCTGTCTGACACGTTTACAATGGTTTAAAGTATTAGCATCACTCTGTGTGTGTGTGTGTGTGTGTGTGTGTGTGTGGGATTATTTAAGCGTCACAACATGTGACTCGTCTCTTTCATGAGGCTGTGAATGTACACAGTGATACACACATGTGCAGGTTAACACGCTGGAAGCTTATTTACATTCTGCTGTTTGCCTGGCGTGGCTGTGATGACATCATTCTGACTGTGATGACATCATTCTGACTGATGACATGTTGAGGTGTTTATCGCTGAACCCTCCATCAGTTCAGGGCGGGTTAGAGGATCGTCCTGTTAAACCTGATGAAAACATTAGTCTCTGTTGATGTGTAAGTCACAGCTCAAGTGTGTGTGCGTGTGTGTTCAGGTCCAGGCCTGGCCTTCATTGCGTATCCGAAGGCGGTCAGTCTGATGCCGGTGGCTCCGCTCTGGGCGGCGCTCTTCTTCTTCATGCTGCTGCTGCTGGGACTGGACAGTCAGGTGAGCCACAGGCTAATGTTGGAGGCACAGCAGGGGGCACAGTCTGAAACACATTGTTGAACATTATCTGTGTGTGTGTGTGTCCTCCAGTTCGTCGGGGTGGAGGGATTTGTCACTGGAATTCTGGACCTGTGTCCTGGAAAGTACTACCACCGCTACAGGAGGGAGATCGCTGTGGCTATATGCTGCTTACTCTGCTTCATCATTGAACTCTCCATGGTGACACAGGTCAGTGGCAGCCGGCCCCAACGGCAGCCCATGAATTCTACTGTAAAGCATCCTGACCAACACAAGTTGTGTGTGTGTCCCTGCAGGGAGGGATGTATGTCTTCCAGCTGTTTGACTACTATTCGGCCAGTGGGATGACGCTGCTGTGGCAGGCGTTCTGGGAATGCATAGTGGTGGCCTGGGTGTACGGTAGGCCTCAGACTCTGGTTACTCTCATAGTGTCACAGTGTAACATGGCAGCAGTCAGGACTCTGTGTGTGTCTGTGTGTGTGTACGACTCGTTCACTGCCTGTTCAATGATAGAACGTCTGGATGTCTGCATGTGTAACCTGTTGGGCAGTCACTGTGGGAGTTATGTTGATGCTGTTAGATGGTAAAGAGCTCAGTGTGGTGATGTCCCTGCTGGTTGGCTGCAGGTGCCGACCGCTTCATGGATGACGTGGCTCGTATGATTGGCTATCGCCCGGTCCCCTGGATGAAGTGGTGCTGGTCCTTCATCACTCCGTGTGTGTGCATGGTAAGACAGACGTTACACACACCAGAACCCTCGCCGTGCTGCCAGCCTCACTTCCCATCATGCTCCTCTTCTCTGGCCTACAGGGCATCTTCCTGTTCCACCTGGTGAACTACAAGCCGCTGACCTACAACACTGTGTACGTGTACCCGTGGTGGGGCGAGGTGATCGGCTGGTGCCTGGCGCTGTCCTCCATGCTCTGCATCCCTGTCAGCGTGCTGTACAAAATCTTCAGAGCCAAGGGGAGCTTCAGACAGGTCAGCAGAGACACACAGAGACACAGAGACAGAGAGAGACACACAGAGACAGAGAGAGAGAGAGACACACACAGAGACAGAGAGACAGAGACACAAACGGAGAGAGAGACAGACACAGGGACAGAGAGAGACACACAGAGAGATAGAGACACAGAGAGAGAGAGAGAGAGAGAGAGACACAGAGACAGAGAGACACACAGAGACAGACACAGACAGAGAGAGAGAGAGACACACACAGAGAGACAGAGACACAAACGGAGAGAGAGACAGATACAGGGACAGTGAGACAGAGAGACACACACAGAGACAGAGAGAGACACACAGAGAGATAGAGACACAGAGAGAGAGAGAGAGAGACACACACAGATACAGACAGAGAGAGAGAGACACACAGAGAGACAGAGACACAAACGGAGAGAGAGACAGATACAGGGACAGTGAGACAGAGAGAGAGAGAGAGACAGACAGAGAGACACAGACAGACACAGAGAGCTAGAGAGAGTAACACACAGAGACAGAGTGAGAGAGACACACAGAGACAGAGAGAGACACACACAGAGACAGAGAGACAGAGAGAGACACACACACAGACAGAGAGACACAGACAGACACAGAGCTAGAGAGAGTAACACACAGAGACAGAGTGAGAGAGACACACAGAGAGAGACAGACAGAGACAGACAGACAGACAGAGACAGAGAGAGTGACAGACAGAGAGACAGAGAGAGAGACACAGAGAGAGAGAGAGACAGGGAGACAGAAAGACAGAGAAACAGAGAGAGAGACAGGGAGACTCAGAGGGAGAGACAGGGAGACAGACACAGAGACACGGAGAGAGCTAGAGAGAGACACAGACAGAGAGACATAGAGAGAGAGAGACAGACAGAGACACACAGAGTGATAGAGACACACACGTACACTCACACAAACACACACACAGTGCATGTAGTGCTGGTGACATCCGCCCCTCCTGATTGGCTGTTTCCTGTCTGTTGCAGCGCTGGGCCCACCTGACCACGCCGGTGTGGGGGGCCCATCACCTGGAGTACATGGCACCTGACATTAGGTCCCTGAGCTCGCTGTCGCCCGGCACTGATGACAACAAGGTCATCATCTTTGAGAGCGTCATGTAGACGGACGCCACCCTGTGTCCCTCCCTCCTACGACAAGATGGCGTCTGACCTTCAGCAGGGTTTTTGAGATAAGGAGGGAAACTCTGAAGTGACTCTGTCGGGCCTGAGCTTCCTCCGTCTTGGATGCTGGTATCAGTGGCGTCTTGTCGATAGTGGATGGGTTTGACATGAAGACAGACCGCCATCACACACTCACTGTCATTGTCTGTGTGTGACGGCGGTCCGTCCGCACAGACAGAGTTGCAGACAGAAACACAGACTGAGGAGAGGCCTGCTGCCATGTAACAGGAAGTAAAAGCCCAGCGCCGCCACAGCAGCAGCACTGACACCACATCACTTCCTGTTACAGAGCAGCCAGCGGTCCCTGAACTCACCACACTCAGAGAGTCCTGAAACATGGTCCTGATGCTGCACACTCAGCAGTGTGGGTCTCTAACCGCTGACCTCTGACCTGCTCACACCTGAGGTCTGCTCCCCCCCCCCCCCCCCCCCGTCGGTCACGACGAGTCTAAACCTCTCACTGGATCTGACCTTTAACCCTGTCATGTCCTTGCTGAGCTCCTCCTGGAGAATCAGGTCAGAGGTCGCGCCCAGGTCCATCAAAGTGCCAAACAGAGCGCTCCTCACCCTTCAGGGCTCCGGTCTGCCAAGGTCCCCCCATGTCCGTCTCATCGCCGCCGTCCTCCTGACGTCTCGCCTGCACTGCTGACGCACTGTAAAAAAACACAAACACATCACCAAACCGACGCTGTTCATCACTGGACTTTCTGATGGTCCCTGAATGCAGCATGTTGGAAACTAAACTAAAATCCTAAACTTCATGAGTTTAAAATGCTCAAAGATCAAACCCTGCTCACCTCAGCACAGCCAGGCAACCATGATGTGACCAGCAGTCACGTGACAGACACTCAGACAGTGATTGGCTGATCTCCACCTCCTGTCGGCGGCTGGTGGGGTGAGAGCCGGGGGGACTCTGCGTGCTGCCAAACGTTGCCTTACGTCATTGTCTTAAATTTAGAGCCTGTACGGTTAAATAGCCAAACCCGGAGCGCCACAGGAAGTCCCGTGTGTGTGGCGCCGGTTCACCTCCCTCCAATCAGCAGTCTGCAGGGGTGTGTCTGCAACTCTGTCTGCTGGAAGTCGCTCCTATCTGCCTGTCGAGGGTAGAGATTAGGATTAGAATGTGAGATGTAATCACGTCATACATTTGCACATTGTTGTAAAATAATGTTGTTGCACTTTGCAAAGCGATTTTGGGGGGGTGCGGGGGGGGCAGAGATTTATTTTGTGGAGCTTTTATTTTGCTGATACAGGATGAAGCAGATAAATATACATATATATATATATATCAATATATTGATATCTTAGTGTTCTCTACATGTGATGCAGCATGATGATGATTCTGGCTGATTGTTCACGTCAGCCAGCAAACACAGCGCTGCGCCAAAGCTCCAGGCTACCTCACTTCCTGTTCACACCTTCAAAATAAAACTCCTTATGCAAACAATGCAAACAATGCATGAAGCTGTGAAGGTTCTCTAGCAGCAACACACCGAGTTCAAACATGGACACAATTCAACAGTATTACACACACACAGAGACACAGAGACACACACACAGAGACATACACGCTGAGACACACATACAGACCACAGAAACACACACACACACAGAAACGCACAGAGAGACACACACACAGACAGACACACATACAGAGACACACAGGGACACACACAGACATACATACAGACCACAGAGACACACAGACACACACAGACACAGAGACACACACAAAGACATACATACAGACCACAGACACACACACAGAGACACAGACAGACACACACACACAGAGACACGCTCACACACAGACACACACACACACCTGTGCTGTGAGCACTTCATGCAGGTGTCTGACTGGCTAACATGAACAAGCAGCGCGGGCCGGGGCTTTTATTGTGGCGGGTTGCTGCGATGCAGTGATGCAGAGGCTTTGTGTGGCTCTGAACAAACCATAAAGGGAAACTCTCTCTTTGACTTCTAACCTTCAAAAGTGCTCAAGTGATTTTAGGTTCAGATGATTTTAGCTTCAGATGATTTTAGCTTCATGTTTCAGTGTTTTCATGAATGTCAGTGTTCTCCTCACATCTCATTATTATTCAAACTGATCGTTAACAAGCTGCTTAAAAACTGCCTGAGGCTGAAGCTAGAACACCAGAGACTGACCTGAACACCCCGACAGCTGCAGCCACCTCAGAGAAACCAGCCCAGACCAACTACATATCCCAGCAGGCAGTGGGAGCTCCCAGACAGTCAGCATAAAGACGCAGTCACCATGAACACACTGCAGCTTCAGTCTGATGACAAAGTACACAGTCATCAAAGAGTTAGGAACAGCAATTTAAACATTCAAAGAATGACATCATCTGCATAGAAACGCACACACACACACACACAGTCAGCTGTGTTTCTCTGCAGGTAATTAATCAAGAAGCTGATTTAAAGTGATCAGTAAAGATTATTTTAACCCTTAACTTGACACCCAGCAACATGAGGTGTAATCATCATGTTTTAACATCCTTCAGCATTCAGACAGGTTATGATTACAAATCGAATGATTGATTCATGGAAGAGTTCCATTTGTTAATCTCCCAGCTTTGAAAAACTGAAAACTGAAGCGTGGTGGTCACATGGAGCCGTTAGCATGTTAGCTTTACATCCGTCCATTGGCTAAATGCAGCTTTGTCATATTCAAAGGAGCCAAAAAACAAACAGCTGCTGTCAGCAGTGATGTCACAGGACACTGCTTCAGTGTTTGGACTAATGATCAGACATCTTAGGTTGGACCAAAGTGTCCCATGAAGAGACGCCTTTGTCCACCAGTGTGCCCATCCCAGATCTCAGTGTGGATTCTTAATAAGGTCTGTCATGAATTGGCCCCAACAGAGAGAAAATATTAAAATAAAGTATTAACCTGTGAGACTCTGAATGTCCGTCCGTCTGCCTGGTCGTGACGACAGTCAGCTGGTGTCCTCTGTCCGTCCCCCTGCTGCTCTCTGACGTCACGGCTTCACGTCAGCAGATTCTTTAGCCAAAAACAAACTTTGCCAAAACAGCTTCATCATCCAAATAAACACAAACTGCAGGAGTGTCGGGGAGCTGACCTCAGGCTGCAGCAGGTGAACCAGCAGGGGGCGCTCTCCTTCGGTGGAGGTCCATCTGAGTTTGGGCTGGAAACAGACCTGAGACATCTGAGAGCGAGAACAGTAAAACACTCACAACCATCCAACAACAGGAGCCACACATCAGCCAATCAGAAGTCCACCAGTCAGATCGATGAGCCTGGTTTAGCTTCTTGTTTTGGTTTCATGACACACTTCCTGTCTCGTTCCACCCACAAAGCCCAGCGTTAGAGAGAGGGGCGGGGCCATAGAGACACAACACAAACAATCAGACTTCGTTCCTCAGCTCTCAGACATTTTCTTCTTTGCTGGTTTGTCAGCCCAGACTCAGCTGCACCGTGACCTCACTCATCCCAGTGTCGGCCATTTTTATTGTAACTGTGTCTGTGTAACTTCCTGTAATCCACCGTCTTCCATCGTAGCAGTAGACGATCGACTAGCTGATTTTGTAGTTTAATGAATTATTAGCAGTGTTGATGGTACTAATTGACGTTAGCCAGTCACCAGCCAAAAGGAGTCAACGAAGAGTTAACGTCGAGTCCTGATGTCACATGTGTTCCATTGACCTTTGACCCCCTGCGTGGGGCTCCATGCTGTGATCACTGTGCTCATTCACACCAACTGAACCGATGGCAATAAAACTAACATCATGACAACAGCTGATCGTCTCCGTGGTTACTGGGTTGGGGAGGCGGGGTTAATGGTCAGGTCCGCCAGGACTCTGTGATCCACAGGATTATTTAGAAACTAACTTCCTCTGCAGCAGGAGTTCAGGAACATGAGCTCTGTCATTGACGAACGATTGATTCAGAGTGTTTCAGAACCCCGACATGCTTTCCCTACCAAGCAGAACTCTGCGAGTCCAGATGTCCTGCTTTAACCCTTTGACTGAAAATGACCTGGAGGACTGAGAGTCTTTATCATCATATGTCCTCCACACAGCTGCAGCTTCCTGGAAGGAGCTTTAAAAAGCGCAGCAGCTTCAGGAGGTGGCGGGTCCACTGAAACCTGAGGAGGGGGGGCTCAAACTGGTTTCTAATGCCACATGACGTTTACACTGACAGCTGCCTTAATGACACTGAGAGGAGGAGGAGGACTTGGGGTGCTATCGGTAACCGCTCACATGATGTTCTTCATCTGTTCCGGTCGCTGTTTCAGTCAAAGCAAAACTTAAAATCTAACAAAGTCTTCACAACAGGAAGTGACCAAACACAGGCTCATGATGAAACAATAAACAGACATGCTAATGTTTCAAGCTAATGCTACAAAACAGCTGATACTTCCTGACAGGAGATACACGTATCTGAAGCCTGTTCGCAGCTAGCTAACATCAGACACAGCTAGCAGCTAGCTAACATCAGCCACAGCTAGCAGCTAGCTAACATCAGACACAGCTAGCAGCTAGCTAACGTCAGACACAGCTAGCAGATGGATTCACTGTCTCCATCAGAAATTAGGAAAAAACAAACCTGGTCAGAGAGGAGCTTCAGGAAATCAATGATTAAGCTGCAAGGACAAACTGAGGACACGCTGTAAAGACACGCATTGAGGACACACTGTGAGGGCAAACTGAGGACACGCTGTAAAGACACGCATTGAGGACACACTGTGAGGACCAACTGAGGACATGCTGCGAGAACACGCTGTGAAAACACACTGTAAAGACAGGCACTGTGAGGACACACTGTAAGTACACGCTGTGAGGACACACTGTAAGGACAAACTAAAGACTGTAAGGACACAGGACACCCTGGAAGCTCGTCCTTCCTGGAGGTGAGCTGATGTTGAACACTGGTTTGTCAGGAGCTGCCATCACTATATATCAGGATTTATGAAGCTCAGACTTCAGTCCTCGTTATCTGGTCCAATAAAAACTTTATCTCAGGGACACGGTCTGACCTTTGTCACCGTGATCTTTGTCTTGTCATCTCAGAACATGATAAATGTCTCTCATGAATATCAACCAGCTCTCGTCCTCAGGCAGACATCAGAGTCTGGACGAGCTGATGGTGCATTCTGGGTTTGTGCTCTCTGCTCTGTCCTCACCCTGTCCTCACCATGTCCTCTCTGCTCTGTCCTCACCATGTCCTCCCTGCTCTGTCCTCACCATGTCCTCTCTGCTCTGTCCTCACCATGTCCTCTCTGCTCTGTCCTCACCCTGTCCTCCCTATGTCCTCTCTGCTCTGTCCTCACCATGTCCTCTCTGCTCTGTCCTCACCATGTCCTGTCCTCACCATGTCCTCTTTGCTCTGTCCTCACCATGTCCTCCCTATGTCCTCTCTGCTCTGTCCTCACCATGTCCTCTCTGCTCTGTCCTCACCATGTCCTCCCTGCTCTGTCCTCCCTATGTCCTCTCTGCTCTGTCCTCACCCTGTCCTCCCTATGTCCTCTCTGCTCTGTCCTTGTTAGCTGGTGTGAGCATACACACACACACACACACACACACGTTACCATGACACCCCATCTGACAGTGATATGTTTATTTCTGTTGCTGAGACACGTCTTTAAAGAAAACAAAGCATATAAAATGACATCTGTAATGACAAAGACGTGCAGGACAGAAGAGCTGCTGCACAAACAAACTTCTAATCAAACTGTAAATTTACTGAAATCAAGACATGAAACGTGTAAAGCAGAGATTACAGAGGAACCGCTGGAGGCAGCTGGACGATCAGAAGCACAAGAACCATCAGTGAACCCACAGAGACGACAGACAGTTCATCAGAGAAGCAGCTGCCCTGCAGCTCCACCAGTCACATGAAGCAGTCATTTAAACCTCAGACTGTGCAAAGTGTCAGGAATGGGGCGGTGCTTTTATTTTGGAATGCAGCAGGGCTCTTCCTGAAACAGGAAGTGAAAACACTGCTTGACAAAAAGATGTAAACAGACACAGAAGAAGAAGAAAAGAGACATTCTCATGTTTGAAGCCCAGCGGGAGTCTGATGGACCAATCACAGCTGCTGATGTCAGCAGTGACATCACAGAGCACGACAGCCTGGTCGATGAAGATGAGAAGCTGGAACGTCTTCATGGCCCTTAGTCGGACTTCTTGTCACTGGTTGCCTGCAGGCAGAGAACAGGGCATAAAAACAGTGAAAGGCTGAGCTGAAGGAGGAGCTGCAGCAGAGAGGAGCCGAGGCAGCGGCTGAAAGGCGCTCCACAGTGACAGGGTGCTCAGGAGCGAGGCTCTCGGGAGCGAGGAGCGAGGCTTTCGGGAGTGAGGCTCTTGGGGGGGAGGCGCTCATAGCGAGGCTCTGGGGAGCGAGGTTGCCCGGGAGGCTCTTTTTCCCCACTGTGTTTGTGTCACACAACACATCAGCCTGCATCCAGATCATGTACACGGCTACTGTACTGGCATGTGTGCGTATTTCTAGGTGTGTTACATAACTCTGCATGCAGTGTGTGTGTGGGCTATATTTGATGTAATGACACCAGCTGCTGCTGCACATACACACAGCATGACAGCAGCTAAATATAACGCTAACAGAGATACGAGGCGACAGCAGAGATCATCATCAGTCATTTCCTGTTTCCAGTCAGACACAAAACAACGTAACACAAAGAACCTCAGACAGTGTCAAACCGTCCTTCCGTTAATGCACTGATGAACGTCGGAGGCACTCAGACCACCACTCTGCTCTGAGTGAGCTCCCAGCATGCACTGTGAAGTGATGGCTCAGACGGTGGTATGACCACGTCCCGTCGGCGGGGTGACTCCGGGGTGTGAGCGGCGGATTGCACAACTGTACTTCCAGCCACGCGTCGCCATGTTTTTTTTTTTTTATTAGAAGCAAACACAAGTAACTCTGCTCTCAGATGACACAGCCATAGTTGGGTGTGTGGAGAATGGACGGGAGGATGAGTGCAGAGGCCTTGTGGAGTGTTTTGTCAGGTGGTGTGGAGAGAATCACCTGCAGCCGACTGTGGCCAAGACAAAGAAGATGGTGGTGGACTACAGCGGGGAAAAGCCCCGCCCTCCCCAGTCTGTATCAGTGGGAAAGATGTGGACATCTCATTTTACAAGTTTGTGCTTCTGATCGTCCAGCTGCATGAGCAGACTGTACGTCCTGAGGAGACTCAGGTCCTTCATGTTCTACAGTCTCGCCAACCTGGAGGAGGTGGCGAGGGACAGAGTGCTGGCTAAACTGCTGTCAATCATGGACAGTCCCTCCCACCCTCTCCACAGCACTGTGGACAGACTGAGAAGCAGCTTCAGCCACAGACTCCTGCTGCCCCGCGGCTCTAAGGACCGGTACAGGAAGTCCTTCCTGCCGTCCGCCATCAGACTGTATAACGTGTGTGTGTATATAAGAGTTTTTGCTGTGTTTATTGTATTTATCCTTTTAAAATGCTGCTACTACAGCTTTTCCCCACGGGGATTAATAAAGTTAATCTTAATCTTAATCTTAAACAAAAACAAAGGGCGCACACGTGCCGGATTAACGAGGGCAGCGAAGCCATTCTACCACAACATGACGACAAACAGGTCACAAAGTTTGTGTGTGTGAAACGTTAAAGATGGCGCAGACATGCCTGGCAGTAAATACAGTCTGCTGCTATATTATTGTTTTACTTCCTGTTAGAAGCTAACAGCATCTGGCAGCAAACAGGGATCAGCCTTTAAGACAAATTTAGATTTTAACACTATGAAGTTGATGAACGAACAAACAGTGTCATGTTGTCTTAGCTGCTGCAGCTCCATGGATGATGACAGCAGCAGCGAGGTATGCGTATCTACCAGTCAGAAATTAACTAGCTACATCTTTGATGCAAACATTCAGCAGTACACAAACATGTGGTAGTGACGACAACGTAACAGAGCAAACAGCTGCCTGTAAACTATGGACAAAGCTAACCACGCCCACACCTCCTAATCAAAGATGACTGCTCCACATGAGTGAAGCCATGGCAACAATGTAACAGCACGTCATTGATCAGTCAGTCATCCGTCTGTGGATGTGCTGCTAAGCACCACCCGCTAAAAATGACTGACATCACAGTCAACGTGCTTTCTACCCGAGGCACCAACACAGGTGCGACCCCCCCCTTCCCCACAGCGTGTGTCTCTGTGTCTGTGTGTGCGTCTGTGTGTGTGTGTCTGTGTCTCTGTGTGTGTCTGTCTCTCTGTGTCTCTGTGTGTGTGTGTCTCTGTGTCTCTGTGTGTGTGTGTGTGTGTGTCTCTCTCTGTGTGTGTCTGTGTCTCTGTGTGTGTGTGTCTGTGTGTGTCTGTGTCTCTGTGTGTGTGTGTGTCTCTGTGTGTGTGTCTTACCAGCAGCTTGCTGTGCTCATCCAGCAGCCTGTCATACTCCACGGTCAGATTCTCCGCCTGTTTCTTCATTGCACGCACGTCACTGTCCGACTTCTGCAGAGCTGCAAAAACCAGCACAGGTGAGTCAGACGCCATGTCTCAGCTGGACAGCTGGACGGAGAGACGCTCCCTCTGTCCTCCTTACCTTTCTTAGTGGTGCCCAGCTCCTCTTTTAGGGTCTTCAGCTCCTCTTTCAGAGCTTTGTTCTCCTCCTGTGGTCCTGCTCCCTTCTTCCCGCCCTCTGGCACCTCGATGCCCGCCTCACGCAGTTTCTGTGGACACATATAACAGTGACCTTTGACCTCTGATGTCATCTCAAAACATTGGAGGGAACTCTTTATTTCTGGGGGAGTTTTAACTCTAGCTTAGCTTAGAGGCGTTCAAGGACCCTTAGAGAGTTACCCCTCTGAGGGTTAATATAAAATCCTTCCTGGTGTAGTTTGAATGCAGTTTGCCTGAACAGCTGTCCAGACCTGCCTGCCCTCAGTGACACAGCAGCTGTACTCGAGTATCTTGCAGACGGGTTTCCCTCATGTGAAAGCCACAGGGAGCCACCAGGCGAGCGCCTGCTCGGCAGCTGTAAACAGAGTTTTATTTTCCCGTCATGTGCTCAGATTCTACTGGCAGCTCTGCTGCTTCTCTCCATCACTGTGTATGAACACGAGTCAGCGGGTGGACACATTCCCACTGTGTGAGTGTGTGCTGGCAGCAGGAGCACTGGGTGTTTACACCTGTTTCTGTCAATGTGGCCACACAGAGAGTGACATCTGTATTCTGTTTCAGTTTCTATCTCTGTCTACATGCAACTGAGGAGGACAAGGACACTGATCACAGATTCAGCTTTTTTCACATAAAGGTGATCAGCTGATCAGCTGTGGATTGATCGCTTATCGCATATTACACAAACATCAGCTCAAAGTTCAGTCTGTGCCTGTTTTAACAGCATTCACAGGTGAGTCACTGTCTATCCACGGCTACCTTCAACCAAGTCTCTTTGACTGAAACGATAGACAAACAATTAGCCTGAGCAGTCACACCATCCACTCCGTACAAACCCCATCCATCAATCAGAACTGTTGATCTGAGAGGACCCTGTCAGTCATTCAGCGGTGTACCAGCTCCACTGCACGCTGTGTGGATGTCTGCTGACAGCACATGCTCTGTCTCTCTGACTGTACCATGTGAAGTACAGTTCTGAGCCCTTTCAGACCAGTTCTAGGAACCATTAAAACATGTTTGTAATCAAAGTGCTCAGACTGGTAAAGACTCAGTGTGACAGAGTGACACAGCTGCAGAGGGTCAGACCTCTGAGGCCATAAAACCTGATTTTACAGCTCTGAACTGTATCCAGCAGCATGAGGTCTCAGGTTTAGAAAGGCCTCCAGGATCCTCAGGCTGAATGTGGAAACTGAGCCCCGCACACAGGAGGCCTTGGAGTTCACCGAGGAGGTCTACACTGTAAAAAAAGGAGGCTTGATGTTTATTAAGCTTCACTATAACTTACTGATGAAGAACCTGAGGCTCCAGGGACCTTCTAACAAAAACAAATGATTTAAAGAGTTAACACTTTCTTCTCTGAATACTTGTTTTTTGTTTAATGAGCAACTGCCAAGTGTCATTAACCCTTCCACCCCAAGCCCATTTTAAGGCATCAGCTTGATGGCATGCCCAAAATGAATTGAGTATATCTCAGCAACCACTAGGTGTATTTGAATACGTTTGGTGTCATAATAAAGGGGACACCTGGGAGATTAATTTGCATCCCTCTGGCTCTTTGTAAATTAAGATGGCACAAAGCAGAAATGATAAAAAAATGTCCTCGCCTGTTAAAAATTGACACTTTTACAATGAATATCTCCTTAAATGATGTAGATGAAGCAATCTAGTTATCTCAATCTGTAGCTAAGCTTGTGGACATTATCTCTGCCAAGTTTTTATTTCATTTTAATTAAGGAAAACAAAATTACAGAGGGTTTAGTCCAACCTATGTAGACATAATTTTTAAATTTTTAAAGGTCTTAAAATTTAATGAACCAAACTATATATTTCACTTTTAAGTCACTATTGGTGTTCATCACTTCTCTTTACATCAGTTTTTACTTATATACATACATCTATAGGTTATAACAGATGTATAAAGCAGATAGGCCACGCCCACCTAATGCTAAGCTAATACCTTGACAAATATGCAGGCTCATGACTTCACAATAGACGGGTTGATTAGGGTGATTGACACCTCGATCAAAAGGTCAGAACCAATAGATTTGACAGGTAGTAGTAATATTAGAGCTAGACTCACCAATGACCAGCCACATGGGAGAAAATGCATTTTATGCTAAACGACCGTTGCCACATTCTCCCCCAAAAAAAGTCCTCCACAAACATAATAAATGTCTAAGCCTAATATTTGTAGTCTTGAATAAACACAGACATGTTGGTCTATATGAACCAAGCATTTATTGCCTTCAAATATGATGATTACTGCAAATTTACAGAAGAAAGACAGAATTTTTTGTTACTCGCTCTAAACTAGTGATTTTTTACTTTTATATTCTTTATATTCTAATTTATCAAATATTTATAATATAGAAAAACAACTGTAAAGGTGTCAATTGGTAAAGTCTCAGCTTTCATATGACACCTTGTTTGTTTGTGTGACTTGAAGTATCACAGGGCTGGTAATAACCATGTGGCAAGAGGGTCGACTTTGATATGAGAATTTTATTTTGATGAGTCATAATTGATTTGCATGGTGTTGAAGTTATGTTTGATGTGTGTAAATATGGCTTATATGTGCTTGTAGTAGAGTTTCTCCTGTTTAATTTGATATGCAATATGATAATTTTTTACATGGTAAGTACAGTGTTATATGGCTTTTATTTTTTGGGGTGCATGAAAAAGCCCCCAAAAATGGGGGCCGAGGGGTGGATGGGGTTAATGTTATTGGAACAGACAGTAGTCCTGAGCACCGTGCTGCTCCTTCATGTTTCAGCTTGAGCAGATGAAGTGGAACAATGATTGATGAGTGTGGGAGCTGCTGGCTGTTACTCCCACAGAGAGCATACTGTGACCTGGTGAGTCACAACAATGTAATGTGACGTGTTGTAACTGCTCTGTGAGTTCTGCGAAACACCGAACAAAGGTCCACGACAACTTCATGACACAACACACACCACACAAGCTTTCAGAGATTCTGAGATGTCAACAGACCAAACCCTGATCTGAAGCATCATGAATCACACACAGAGCAGTCTGACTCAGACGTTTCGACACTGTGGACAAACTCGGGTCACATTAGCAGCAAGTGAGAGTGTCTATCTTTGTGAGGATGGACATGAATAGCCTGAGGACTGAGGACATTTTTGGAACAACCACAAAAGAGACACAAAGGGACCCACAATAAGCTGCACGCTGACCAGAGGTCAGACAAGGTCTGTGTTTACAACCAGCACCGCACAAACTGTGTCAACGTGTATGTCTGCACACTGTCCTCCTGGGATGTGTTGGCAGCTACTATCATCATGCTATCAGCGTTAGCATTAAACAGGTTTGGAGGGCTGCACAGTGTTGACATGTTTGTGTCACTGACAGCTCCACCCTGCATGAGTTAAACACATGTTTATGTCTGAAGGTGGGTCAGTAAACATGGAGGCAGGTCGAAGTTCTAATAAATATACTGCCTGTTAATTACAGTCAGGCAGATGTCATGGAGCAGAGGAGGAATGTCCTGCTGATCGGAGTTAATTCAGATTATAAACAACACGGCTGCAGGAGGACACATTCCTCCACAGAAGAGGGAAGCGTGGCGCTGCCACAGTCAGAAAGGTGGTCTAGTACAACATCTTAATGTGTATGACGCACTGCAGCCAGGACCTCAGAACTCACACTGTATAGGGCACTAATGCCCCGTTCACACTGGAGAAGGTCAATCGGGCTAGAGTGGGATTTAAACTGGATACCTTCAGACCCATTTTCAAATATGGCTATCACACACGCGCGTCCACGCTCAATCCAGCTTAACCCGGCTTGTTTGTTGTCCTCCAAACCACTAGGTGGCGCCTCGTAATATACAGAGTCCGTTCAGGCGTCGTGTGTTTTTTTGTCCCGTGTCACTGGTTCTTTCAGTTTATTCCTTTGTAGCCCTGTGGAAAATACACTCAGGGGAAAGCCATCGTAGTTCGACGGTTGTTTACATACGGCGACCTGGACACCGTGAACCAGAAGTATCACGTTACTAGCTGCATTTGCGTTTAGACCTGAACCAGATGTAAGCCAATCCGGCTAGATATGGATATGTCCAAAATTCATGCTGTTCAGACTCAGAAAAAAAAAAACTATCCGGACATATTCAGATACGGCCTGAATCCGGCTCTAGCTGGATTGATCTCCCTGGTGTGAACAGGGTCTAAGACAGACCACAGGTGGCGCTCACACTCAGGAAGCCACATCAAAGACTTTAACACTACAGAAAGGTGTGATCCGTCTGCCCCGAGAAACGAAGCCCTCACAAACTGCAGTTCCCTTCACAACCACTGGGGGCTGGCTCCTACACCGAGTCAACCTCCTCAGACATCCATGTTTGAATGCCAACTTTACTGTGACCACTTTAATTCACAGGCTGGTGCCGACTCAGCATGAGCTGCCGGCTTCCACTCGTGCTCCACCTCTTTGCCTGTAGTTTGAGTTTAGGTGGACTGTGGCACTGCCAACATGGTGGAGCTCCCAACACGGTGGCGTTGCCAACCAGGTGGCGCCCCCACATAGACTCAAAGCAGCTCCTCAGAAGCCTGTTGGTGATGTCATGGACGTATTCTGATATCAGCTGGGCTCTGCTTCACCTCATCTTACCCATCACTGTGTTTGTTACAATACATCCTGTTCTGATCCAAACATGATGGCTCTGCCACCTTTGACAGGAGGAGGAGGAGGATTCTTCTTATTCATGTGACAGTTTAAACTTTCACCAGCTGAGCAGTCTTGTGAAGTCAGCAGCGTCTCTGCACAGCTGCTGACTCCTGTTCAGTAATGAGACACTGCAAAGTGACAGAGGTAACTGCTCTGCTGTGAGAGGGTGCACGGGACACACACACAGACACACACAGCTGAGCTGCATGTGCTAATGGCATGGCCAGGCTGGTGTGACTGTGATAAAGTATGTGTGGTAAACATGTGTGGACACAGACGGTCTGTTTCTGCCTTGTACGGTCAGAACTTTCTTCGAATGCTGAATGTCTTTCCTCAGCAGAATCAGATTATAATAGTTATTATTTTTTAAACATGCATCATTCTGTGACCTGTGAAAACCAGATGTAGCCTCAGGTTTAGATGGTGTGTGTGTGTCACCTCTTGCAGCAGCTCATTCTCCTCCATGTATTTCTTGGCAGCAGTGCTGGCGCCCTCCGCCTGCTTCTTGAAGGCTTCGTTGGAGGCCATGAGTGAAGCCTGCTGGGAGAGCAGAGTGGCCAAACGGCGCAGCAACCTGCAACACAAACACATCATCAGAAAAACACAGGAAGCTGCTGAGGTGCAGCACCAGCCGAGTGAGCCTGCCGTGACTGACGGTCATCGTGTGCAGTGATAAACTCAGTGAAGTGGGCCGCAGCAACCGAAGACCTGAAACTCACTGCTGACAGATCCTGAATACCCTGGATCACACTCATCCAGTCACTTTGCTGGAGGTGACTCAACATAAACAGCGATTAGAGATTGCCTGGAGAGCTGGGAGGATTCATGGAAACGGAGGACGCTCTTAGAAAGCAGACTGTTGGAAAGTAAGGACACTGTGTCTTGGTTCTGGGCTGGGGACATCTTGTACAAAGCAGGGACACTGTGTCAGCTCCACATGTTGGGACAGACCTCCACGTTTTAATGTCAATGAGTGTCCTCAGTATGATAGAATTACAATCTGACACTCACACACAGCCACCCCTGACATTTCCAGCCCGGGTGTGCGTGCTGTGCGTGCTGTCCGTGCTGTGCGTGGCGCTGGTGAATCAGTGTGGGCAAATGATTCATGCAGGCCCTGAGGGGTTAATCTGACCGGCTCTTTTATTTACACTGAGGTCACATGCCTGCTCTGTTTACATTTCATTCATTCAGAATCCTTTATGGCTTATAAAGCTGAACAACAACATTCTGTTCAGATTTTAAGGAGTTAAAAATAATCTGGATTTCTACATTCAGGGGTTCTCTTGAGCTGAACCCGTTAACCTCTACGACATCCACCGGAGACGTTAAATATGAGAGCACACTAAACATGCCGGTGCAGTAGGGAGTCCAGTCTACAGCCATGACCTCTGACCTCCTTCCCTCCAAACAGAACCCGACTTCACTCAGTACCAGCGGCGTGATGGAGGTAGATTTACCACCCCTGGTAACGGATAGCACGGGGCGGCTGCTGTCACATGGTGCTGCAGCCGCGAGCATGTGGCGGTTGTAAATATCTCATCTGTGATGCGTTCAGGAACTCCGACATCCTGCAGGAAAGGGGCAGGTACTGACTGTAAAACAGTGCAGATGAAATTGAAGTCGGATTCTGACCTGCACTGCACCGTTATTGTTCACACTAAGAACCATGTCTGCTCTGAGCTGGTACATCCTTACACCATCTACAAGCTGGAAGATGAACCCACAATCAAGTGAACGTGCTGAACAACAGGATGGACTGGTAGTAGATCAGTCTACATGCAGAGGAGTCTGTCTGTGAACAGACCCCCCGTTTGGGTCAGCCAATCAGCCCGGGATGTAAACAGACCAGGGGCCGGCCAAAAGTGGAGCGTACAGGAGGAATTAAAGGGGTCCTCCATCTCAGGCGACGCTCTCTGCTCCAAATATGGCCGTCAGTTACTTCACAGGCCTGAAATAATCTGACCAGCTGCCAGCTCCACAAACTATTTTCTTCTTGGCTGAGGAAGGAGATTCCTGAGTCACAGCAGACTGACCGTGGAGCACTTCTTCCTGCAGCTGCTGCATCACATGCTGCACCGCCGTGGTGAGTCACAGAGCAGCTGCAGCCAGGACCGAGCTACACACAGACACACCTGCCCCCTACAGGAAGCCTCAGCTCTGCAAAGCGCTCACTGAGAACTCACAGTCAAGTCTGTGTACGGTCAGGTGACTAACTTATTGATTAGAGCCTTCACTTTCTCTGACAGTAGAACAACGTGAGGACTTTGGAGTTTGAGTACAATGAACACAACTGAGGTGTGTGTGAACATGTGAAGGCATCATCCACATGAAGTGCACATAAAGCGACCTGAGTAGAAGGACCTGTCCAGACAGTGAGGACGTTTTTCTCTGCAGGGACACTCAAGTCTCTTCTTGTTTGATAATCACTCAGTAACTTTATGGATCTTCAGCCCAACAACAAGCTCTCCACCAATAAGAGGCCCGAGAGGCTCAGAGTCTGTCAGCTAACCAGTGGCTGGGACAGATTCACACCTGTGAAGGCTCGGTCCAATGAGAGGAGTGTGGAGGATTTACACACAGTCAGCTGCTCATTCTTTCCACCAGCCTGTAAAATGCCTCTGAGTTTAGATCAGTGCCCACACTGTCCCTGTGCAGACTGCTCCCTCTGTAGGAAGGCAGGAGGTGTGTCTGGAGACACGTCCGCACTCACTGCCCTCATCACTGTCGCTCTGTGTCTTTGTGTGTTGTTCTGTGTCGCCATGTGTCTTGTGTGTCTTGTGTGTCCATGTGTCGCATTCTGTGTCGCGTTCTGTGTCGCCATCTCTTTGTGTGTTGTTCTGTGTCGCCATGTCTTTGTGTGTTGTTCTGTGTCGCCGTGTGTCTTGTGTGTCTTTGTGCGTCTGTGTGTCTTGTGTGTCAATGTGTCGCCGTGTGTCTTTGTGTGTTGTTCTATGTCGCCGTGTGTCTTTTTGTGTTGTTCTGTGTCGCCGTGTGTCCACATCTTTGTGTGTTGTTCTGTGTCGCCGTGTGTCCACGTCTTTGTGTGTTGTTCTGTGTCGCCGTGTGTCTTGTGTGTCAATGTGTCGCCGTGTGTCTTTGTGTGTCCTTGTGTGTCCGTGTGTCACCGTGTTTCTTTGTGTGTTGTTCTGTGTTGTCGTGTGTCAGTGTGTCTTGTGTCTTACAGGCAGAGCAGCAGGGCGAAGCCGGCGATGTACTCGTTCCTCTGAGCTCTGAACAGCTTCATGTGGATGTGTTCGATGGCCGTCGGGTTGTTGGTCAGATCCACCTTCTCCGTCACACTGTACTTCCTCACCTCACGGAACGCATCTGCACACACACACACACATTATTGACCTGTGAACATGTAGCTGTGTTGGATGAGAGTTTCAGTTTGGCTGAAGGTAATCAGACTTACCGATGAGCAGGAAGACCAGGATGGCGATGGCCACCATGAAGTAAGTGTTTCCATAGAGAGCGATGGTCTGGACAATACGAGATTTGAAGACTTTGTTCCATCTAAAAAACAAATCAAAGAAGAAAAACAACTCAAAGGATGCACTGACTTTATATTAATAAGAAATATGAGCTCTGATATTAACTAAACAGCTGGTATCAGATAGAGAGGGCCAGCCAATTCACTTTAATTCTACATGTCGCAGCGACACGCAGCTCTACCACACGTCAGCAGCCTACGCAGCATGCTGGAAGACTCAGCAACACAAAGAGCACAACATGAATCCAGGGATCCAGCTGCAGAGGCGTCACACACCTGATCCAGCAACAAATTCAGCAGCTACTGACAGAATCTACATAGGAAACATATGATCAGTGTTAGCCAAAAGGCAAAGAGTCTTTATAGATACGGGAACTGAAACACAGCACAGAGTCTCCAGAAAAGAAAAAAATACAAAAAAACTAATTTGAGAAAAAAAACATTAAAAATGAAAAACTTTTCATGAAACAAAAACAATGCGTCACATTTCTGAGAAAGTGTTCTCACAAACATATTAGTAACAGAATCAAACATGTTCACACTGACACCAGCCCCTTCATTCTGCTGTGCTGATCAGTCCTGAGAGGACTTCCTGTATCATCTGGATCTGAAATGTAACTCTGGCTCCACCTAGCAGCCTCCTGCAGGTCTCCTCTCACAGGCAGGCCACAGTTTACTCACTATCTGACACAAACTGGAGACCAGAACAAATTACAGAAACCTTTAATGACAGCCCTAACATAAAATTTAGCCATATAAGATGTAAAGATCTATGAAAGACTTTTATCATTGTCAGCAGAGTCAATACGTATCACATGACCCAGACTTTCTGTTCCAGAGTGACAGTCACACTTTACAAAACCTGTTTACTGTTTTTGAATTCACTCTTTAAACATGTTTATTATGTTCGTCCCTGTGTCCAGCAGCTGACACAGTTTGGACTGAGGTCAGAGCTCGTCATCGCAGTCAGGAGGTCTGATGTGTTCTAATCTGATCACACAGAGCTGCTCTGTTTGAAAGTACTGAAGCCGTCTGACAGAAGAGTCCACAGAGGATCCGATCATACCTCTGGTTTTCCACATTTATCAGAAGGACTACAAGCTGCCAGAGAGAGCCTGAAGATGAGCCGCTGCGTGTCACAATGTTTAAAATCCTGCAGCCAGAAGGACAACTGGACATGTTCTAAAGACCGGGGCTCATCAATCCAACCCAAAGCAGCTCAGCAGACATACACACACTCGATGCTCCTCCTGGTTCAGACATCTTGGGCCCAAAGGACATGCTCAGTGCAGCACTGAGACAACAGAACCTGAGCTGGACTAAAAATCAGACACCTACATAGATATATTAATGAGAACACGCTCTCCGAGTGTCCCCAGGTGTTAAACCGAAGCAGTGTTACTCACCTCTTTGGTGAGATGAAGGGAATGCAGAGCAGCAGAACAAAGAAGACCTCAGCGTACAAGAAGGTGGCCACAGCCGTCCACTGCAGACTCATCCTGAGCAGGAGAAGCAGGAGTTACAGAAACACCACAGAGAAGATGTGGATTAGATGAAGAACGAAAAAAAAACACACGTTATCAGGATAATATTGAATAGTGTTTGGGTGTGGGGGGGGGGTGTATTTCTAGGTGTGCATCACTTTAATGTCCTGGTAGTTGGTCATCCAGACACAACAAAGAACCAGACCTGTATCCACAAAATGTCATTATAGAATCAAATAGGAGCAGAGGGAGTTCAAACCCCGACTGAGGCGTGTCCTAATCTTTATTACAGGGATTAGAATGGAAAGGGGTTTATAAAGCTCTTAATCCATCTTGTTATTGTATAAAAAAAGAGTCCAAAGATCATTCCTCCTGGTGTCTTTAATGAAGTATAATAACAAATCTTTACCAAACACAACATAAATGAATAAATTAAGTTAGGAAATACAAAGCCTGCACGTCTTTAGTGTAACACTGTATATTGTCACAGCCCTGAGAAACCAGTCTGTACAGTGTGACAGCAGACACAGAGCTGCGGCACTGAAAACACATCAGAAAGAAGGCCTGAGGCAGAAACCACAGAGAAGCAGTCCATGAAAGACCCCGTGGTTCCATGTTGAGAAATAAGATGATTAAATAACTGCACTGTGATTGGGGAGCCCTGTGGGCAGAGCCCTGTGGGGGGGTGTGGCAGCTCAGGACAGCTGTGTCACGCAGTGATGACACACAGACACACAGCTGATCATCACTGATGGACCAGTTTTCTTTATTTAAATACCCTCCAGACTCCCTTGAAATGACTCTGTATTTACTGAAGCTAAATGACGCTAGTTAGCAGCGACACAAAGTCCGTGTATTGACTGGAAACACTCAGGACTGATGTATTGATTAGAACAGAATGTGCTAACTGGGCTCAGAGTATTAGCTGGAATGTGACAACCTGGTGTTTGTTTTAAAGATTAGCCACTCGGGTGTGTTAGCTAGTTAAAGTTAGCGCACAAACCCCGGCTGTAGGTATGGTTGTTTGGGGTTTCTGTGAATCCTGAAGCCGCTTAAAAATGATTTACCACAGCTTCTTATTAAAAACACACCACTCGTTTCGCGCCAGACGTTTTAAGCTAACATGTTGGTTCTTATTAGCATGGCAGGAGCATATGTTAGCAGATGTTCGCATTACCGGGGCGGGTGAAAGAAAGTGCTGCTCCTCAGGCAGGAGGTCGCACTCACCTTTGCAGCAGAACGGACTCGGACACGGGGGGAAAATGTGCGCACGGTGGAGCTGGAAGCCTCTGCGGGGTCTGGGTAGTTAGCTCCGTTAGCCTAGCCTCCCCTGCCTGTAAGCACTTCCGGCGTCGTAATGCCAGCTCATCCTGAACCGTGATTGGATACGTCGAGCCATGAGGGAGGGGCCAGTGGGCGTGGCAGCGTCACTGAGATTTAGTTTTTAATTTTCAACAATAAGTGTTTGTTGTATTATTTATAGCTGTGTGTTCATATGATTTATATGATCATTATACATATGTTTGATCCAGCCACTACAAAGATCCCCAATGTAAACTTTACACTCAGTGCAATGCATGATGGGAACAAAACAAAGTGCGATGCGACGCCATCTTACTCAGGGATAACGGCAGCAGGAGAGAGACTCCTATAATAGAAGGTGATTTCAGCTAATCTACAACCACAGAATATATATATATATATATATATATATATATATATATATATATACTTCTAGTGGTAGCGCCTGTTGTTTGTTTTTTGAGAAGAGCTACAGGTTTTGACCAGCAGAGGGAGACATTGTCCATAGAAACCCGTCTCTGATCTGAGAGTGAAAACAGGCTGGAAACAGGGATGTCTCACTCTGATGAGACGCTGTGAACTGGTCGGACTGGTTTCCACGGTGAGTGCAGGCAGGCAAATCAGGAAGGCAGACAGACAGACCCTGCACAGGCCCGGCTGTTCTCAGAGCAGCTTCAGACCCAGAGCTGCCAAATAAAACCAGGGAGCAGAGACACACTTAATATGGATTTAAACATGGAGGCGTTAATGAACAAACAGGAACACCTCGTCCTGCTGAGCTCTCTAAGCTCTCTGTGTTATTTCTGTGAGTGCAGAGCGTGATGTGGTCTCTGCCTGAAGCCTTCTCTAGCAGCTCTCAGCCACATTCCATGGTCTTCATCAGAGTTCATCAGATTATTCACTGAAGTATCTCTAACTACTGATGAAGACCCCGACATACAGTCTAAAACCTAAGAGCCAGTAAGTGGAGCTGTATGAGGACTCAGCTGATGGCTGGAACCTCACTGTCAGACTCTCCCTGCAGTTTGATGATGAAAAGGTTCCAAATGTGCAGGAATGAAAACAAAAGTCTGCACAAAAACAAATGACGTGACCCAGCCGAGGTTGTGATCGTTTTTAAGAAGCCGCCCAGAGAAACTCATGTTCAGATAGGCTGCAGCCATGTTGGATCTAAAGTGCTGTTTGGTTTCTCTGCAAAACAACATGTGACCACAAGATGTCATCACATGACCAGCGTGTGCAGTATCTGCTCACAAACACACAAAACACACAAAGACACAGCACGACTGAAAAACAGACAGAAAATATGCAGTACCAGTGATGAGCTGCGGGGGCGGCAGAGAGAACACACACACACACAGTGTGCTCCATAAAAACATCAGTTTTATGTCCTCCTCCTCCTCTTTTTCCTAAATCACACATTTCAGCTTGTTAAAAGGTTTCCTTTGGTATCCGGGTGGAACAGACCGACGCTGAGGCAGTGAGCCGTCTGATTGGCTGACAGAATTTTCTCTGCATCCAATTGAAAACAGGAGGAAACTGCAATCATCTTTAAAAAGCAGGCAAGGTGAGTGGCTCGGTTCAGAAGAGATCAATTAGTCATTACACACTCACACACACACACACAGGCCTCTGAATGCAGTGATCCCTGCTGCTGTGGCCTGTAGGGGGCGCTGCTGGCTGTCAGTGCTGCTGAATGGAGTCTGATGACAGCAGCAGACATGAAGCAGAGACTCGGCGGCCTTTCAGACTTCTCTCTGCTGTCATACATTTTTATTAGGGACAGTTGGAACAGCCATGTTTTCCCGCCGCCTCTGCCTCCTTTCAGCCGTCGTCTGTTCTGACAGATTTATATTTCAGACCCATCGATCGGCTGAACGTGAAACCAGAGACGGCTCAGTCCTCCTAAGAGAGAGGGAGTGTTGTTATCAGCGCTGTGCAGCCCCCTGATCCTGGCAGAGCTGAGTCGGTTCATATAGGGGGTAATGTGTCCTTCTGCTGTGCGTGTGTGTGTGTGAGTCGTGCTGCATGGATAAAACAATTAGGGAAATACAGGCATGAAGAGAAAGAAAGAATAGACTTTAAAAAGAGAGAAAGATGGAAGAGAAGGAGAGGAAGGATGAGAAGTGTGTGTGTTTGGATGTGTGTGAGTGTGTGTGTTTAGATGTGGTGTGTTTCCCATCAGGAAATAAAACAGAAACAAAACACATTTAATTTCATGCTGATAAACTTCATTTAATAAATACTGGAATGATTCAAGAGAAATAAAAGTGAATGTAATTTTCATGTAAAACAACACAAAACAACCACAGAGACACAGAGAGACACAAAACAACCAGAGACACAAAGAGACACAAAACAACCACAGAGACACAGAGAGACACAAAACAACCACAGAGACACAGAGAGACACAAAACAACCACAGAGACACAGAGAGACACAAAACAACCACAGAGACACAGAGAGACACAAAACAACCAACCACAGAGACACAGAGAGATACAAAACAACCACAGAGACACAAAGAGTCCACAGGAGGAAAAGAGCAAAACTCCAAATAGGCAAAAAATAAATCAGTGACAAAAGCAAACAATGAAAGTGGAAATAAGAGGGAGACGGAGAGGAATTAACAGCACCGAGGGATTACAGGACCTAGAAAGTGACACACCAGCAGCGTTCATGTTAACCCCTTATGTTCCAACAGGAAGTGACAGGTGGAGCAGAATGTGCTGCAAACAGAACAACACATCTTCATCTGCACAGCTGCTGTCATAGAAACAGTTTTATGGACAACAACAATGCTGTTCTGCTGTGAAGCTGACACCCACGTGCTGCAGCATCATGTGACCCCCCCCCCCTACAAACACCACCTTTGACTGTAGAAACTGGAGTAAACATTTCCAACTACAAAACATTCCTGTTAGACACACCACGCTACCAGCAGCTTGTTCAGATATGAGTGTTTCATTCATATTTCAGAGGGAAAAGTGGTCACATGACACGTCAGCTGGTCTCATGAAAACACATCAAGCTGGGTCCATCCTGCTGGAAAATAAAAAGCAATCTGACCAGAAGATGACTTCATCCATTAAATATGACACACAGTGCCATGTGACCGGCTGACACCCAATCATAAATGATGCAGAAGCTGCTGGCCGTTGCTAGGCGGTTTGAGCCTGAGGAGTGTTCCTGCTGCTGTGGGACCAGCAGTCAGAGCAACAGTCAAAGTAACAGTCAGAGTAACAGTTAGAATAATAGAGCAACAGTCAGAGTAACAGTCAGAGTAAGAGTGTAACAGTCAGAGTAACAGTCAGAGCAACAGTTAGAATAATAGAGCAACAGTCAGAGTAACAGTCAGAGTAACAGTGTGAGTAACATCCAGACTAACAGTGTGAGTAACAGTCGAAGTAACAGTCAGAGTAACAGTGTGAGTAACAGTCAGAGTAACAGTGTGAGTAACAGTCAGAGTAACAGTCAGAGTAACAGAGTAACAGTGTGAGTAACAGTCAGATTAACAGTCACAGTAACAGTCAGAGTAACAGTCAGCATAACAGTGTGAGTAACAGTGTGAGTAACAGTCAGAGTAACAGTGTGAGTAACAGTCAGACTAACAGTGTGAGTAACAGTCAGCGTAACAGTGTGAGTAACAGAGTAACAGTCAGACTAACAGTGTGAGTAACAGTCAGAGCACAGAAAGGACAGTCAGTTTAAGTGAAGTTTAAGTTAAGTGTGAAGTTCTGATAACTGAGCTCTGACCAGCAGCAAGGTTAAATATCTCAGAGAGAAGCAGTAGTAGCAGTAGTACAGGGCCTGAGGGCCACAGTGAGCTGAAATGAGGATGATGATCTGATGAAGATGCCATCTGCTGCACTGTTCTCTTACATTAAAGTGAATCTGTTTATTTTGTCTCTGTGTTTTATCAGTTCAGAGTCAGCATGGGAGGAAATCTGATTAGACCGCCACAGGTTCAGACTGACAGACACACTGTAGTCTGTAATATGTCTAAAGTTGTTTCTTCCTCCTCTTCTACCTCTCTGGATGGACTGAGGACAGACTGACTCACTGCTCCACCTAGTGGTTCACAGTGGGATTGAGCTGTTAGATCTTCATCTGTGGTTTATTCACATCGTCGTCAGTCAGGTTCAGGGTTCATCTGAGCAGGCTTCAGTTTTTAGTGTGGCGTTCAGGAGCTCAGAGGTGGAAGTAGTCTGGTGCAGCGGCTCCATCCTGACCTCAGGGCTCTGACCAGTGACTGTTACACCTTTTACAGATGGGTCTGCTGCTCTTTAACTCTGATCTAAGGGACACATTATATGAATAATGAATGCAGGCTGGCGTCTGCAGTTAGTTTCTATGTAAACAAGAAGCTCTTTAACCACAGCCTGCCTCAGTCTGCAGCTCTCAGAGCCTTCCTCAGAGCCCTCCTCAGAGCCTTCCTCAGAGCCTTCCTCAGAGTCATCCTTAGAGCCTTCATCCTCAGGGTCATCAGCAGGGTCACTAGCGTCTTAAATCATTTTGAGAGCTGTTGCTGTTCTGTAGATAACGTGAGTTTTAGTGAATGTTTGTCAAAATGCTGAATGTTGACAAAAAAACAACACTATGATGCATTCAAGGACCACTGGAAAGTTCACGGTCTGATGATTCTTCCTGTTTTAAGAGACGTCAGACGTGTGTGAAGGAGAGAAGTGATGACATGTATTAATGATGAGGGAGCTGAGTGGACACACACACACACACACTGTCATAGAATATTCTATGCTGCTACAGTGACTGCCTCCATCAGTAATATCTACTGTATGACCTCACCTCCACCATGATGTCAGCTCCCAATCAGTCAACATGATCTCAGTCACACATGATTGACTCTGCATACAGACACTGACAGACACACACACACAGAACTGCAGACGATGACCTGCTATGTAAGAACAAAAACAGTGTGTAATCCCTCTCACTGCCAGAAGAGGGAGCTCAGGGCTGAATGTGTTCTGTGGCTGGTTTGGATTCTGAATGTTGTCCAACAGAACAGGCCAGCAGTCCTCCTGCAGCAGGTCTGAACCTGGTCCTCGCTCATCGGGCGCCGCCAGCCGGCTGCAGAGCGGCTGCTCCCTGGAACAGATCTGTCTGCTGGTGTTTGAACGCAGCTCCACCAGCAGAAGGTGTAGCTGTCTGTCTGCGCTCCAGTGGGCCTGCTGCCACCAAATTAATGAGAGTTTATGGGCAGCCGTCCCAGAAGCACACACACACACTCACTCCACACGTGGCTGCTCTCACTGTGCGTCTGTGTTGTTGTACTGCTGATAAAACTACAGCTCACTGAGGCCAAAGGTGTTAAAGGGAGCGTTCACTTCGTAACCCTGTTCTCTTAATGTGTGTTAAATGATCATTCATTTATTGTATGATCAAAACACAGCAGTAAAACTTTGTCGTGCTGTACTTGTATTAAAATCAATGAATTGTGGTTTGATTAACAGCAGCTGAGCACCGCAGAGTTTATACACACACACACACACACACACACAGGAGGTCCTGCTGACTCAGCCCTGGCGTCATTTCTGTCCCACATGGTTGCCATGGTGACCAAATCTTGTGGTCAATAGAAAGGCTGAGGCAGATCAATTAAATCCTTGTCTGTTCAGTTTAACTGATTGATCAGAGGCTCTAATGGACGTCACCCTTAATGAGCCATTAGCTAATTGGTTGGAGTGTGTGTGTCTGTGAGTGTGTAAGTGTGTGTGTCTGAGGGTGTGTGTGTGTCTATGAGTGTGTGTGAGTGTGTGTGCGTGTGTTTGAGTGTGTGTGTGTGTGTCTGTGAGTGTGTGTGAGTGTGTGTGTGTCTGTGTGTGTGTGTGAGACCTTAATATTCAGCCAATCAATGAGCAGGAGGACAGAAAATGAAAACAGAGAGGGTGGACACAGACTTCATTTCCCATCATGCCCCTGTCCGAGCGTACAGGATTAAAAACAGGATCTAGTCAGTAAATTTAGATTAAAGCAGCCTCCATCTTACTCCAGTGGATTTTAGATTCTGTATTAAGTATTACGATTGTGGAATAATCCTGGATTAGAACAGATTATATAGTACCAAATCTCTGTTGGATTTTTCCAGGATCAGAGTACATAAGTGTTATGGATTTATGTCCTGGATTAAGTACTTAAAATGTGAAATATCCCACATTTAAACACAGGTTAAAGCCAGGAGATCCTAGATTATCTGTGGATTAAGGTTTATCTCAGATTATCCCTCATCAGATATTACACTGTAGATTATATTGTGTTATTTTGCATCAACATCCCGTCGGCCTGCCCAGGGATTGATCTGTGCCTGAACATGTTCTCTGGTAGACTTCACAGGGACGTGTGAGTTTCGGTCTGGTCTACTCCCTGGAGAACGGACCTTATTTTTCTCTTTACTTCAGTTCCCATTACAGACGCCTGCTGAGCACATACTGGCCTAATGGGAGGTGTGTATTACCTGGAAACAGGCTCAATTATCTGTTCACTCCAATGACTTCTCACTGGGATAGATGGTTGTAGTTAGTGTATAATCTCTGGATGGCTACTGTCCCTGATTGTAGCCCATCAGGGACATGTGTGGACTGTGGCCTAAATATCAGTAATAAACAGCCAGCCTCGGCCTGGGTTCTTCTCTGGAGAGTGGAGCATGTTATTACCTTTTCAGAAGCTCAGATAATAGTCCGGCCCGCAGGGACGTGTCAGCCTCTGTCAGAGGTAAGAAATGTAAATAAGAAATTAAAATGATGATAATAATTAAAAGTGTCATTCTTTAGCTCGCCACAGTTCTGCGCTCGGTCTAATCTCTGGGGAGTGACAGTTAATTTTCTCCTGAGGGATTGTGGGTATTTTCATCTCAATAACAAACACTCAGAGCCTCATTAGGCAGCTCAGAGGGAGGGGCGGTTCGGTACTGTCTAATCCCTGCACAGCTCCCTTTATAATCCTGTGTAGACACCAGGACCGCCGAGCGTTCAGCCTGTTAAAACTCCAGTCCAAAACTCCAAGAGTCCAAAACTGAACACGGACAGACGGAGGAGGACGCAGAGTGACGCACAGTGACATCATCTCAGTTAACACAGACTCACATTGTTGTTTCCTTCAGATGTGTGTCTGCGGGTTTTTTGTATGTTTTCTGTCACATAAACACACAGACCTGGTTCTGTCTCTGAGCACTAAGTCTCAGACAGGACAATTTGTCTCTGTTCCACTAAACAAACTCATGTTTGTCTCTAGAAAACCCAAAAGAAGTGACGCCCAGACTTCCACTCTGTTCAGTGGCAGCGTTAGCATGTAGCAGCCCAGTGTAAGTGGGTCCAGGTTGTTGTACGGGTTAAAGGTGACAGACTGAGGCCAGCAGGCAGATTACAGACAGATCACATGGCTCTCAGACAGAAGCTAATGCTAACAGACTGATGCTGGCAAACAGCTAAGGCTAGCAGCCTGACGGTCACCATGGCAACAGGACGCAGAAATATCGTTTTAATCACATGACCTGTCAGAGGTGAACGCTTTGATCAAGCTGTGTGTGGACACACACACAATTCAGCAAAAAATAAAACACGCTGACTGCAGAAATGATTCCTGTGAGTGTGTGTGTGTGTGAGCGGGATGAGGGAACTCATGACTCAGGGCTTTTTACTGTTTATGATTAACGGTTAATTTGAAAGAGTGGCTCCGTGTGTGTGTGTGTGTGTTTTATCTATCTCTGTGAGGTCCCTAGGTCTGGACACCTTGTGAGGGACAGTCCTCACTGGTGCCGAGGGCTCAGACCAGATTTCAGAGTCCAGGTGTGAACATGATTACTCAAGAAGACAGGAGTGTGTGTGTGTGTGTGAGAGAGAGAGAAACACCTGTGGATGCTGACAGCTGGTTAACTGGCAGCAGTCTGAGTCAGGGCTTCTCTCTCTCTCTCTCTCACACACACACACACACACACACACACTGATCTGTAATCAAATCAAAGCTAGAAGCTCATTTGTTCTCTCTCTCTGCTGCAGCTCGTGGCACTAACGCGCCTCAAGTACTGACTGGAGAAGCCTTTAGCCCCGCCCACCTTGTAGCAGATGATGATGGATGGATCAATTAACCAATCAAAATTATACACTCTGTTCTGAGTGGGAAGAAGCAGCAGATTAATCAAAGGAAAATGAATTGATACTGTCATTTCTCAGCTCAGTGTGTGTGTGTGTGTGTGTGTGTACCTTTGTATCTCTGTGAGGTCAGTGTGTCGGTCCTCACACACAGGACTCTTTGAGGCTTCAGACACAAACACTGAATAAACAGCCTACAGCCAACAACCAATCAGCACGCTCTGTGTCTGAGGACTCAGGGCTCCACACCAGCAGGGGGCAGCAGTCTGCGCTCATCAACAGGAAGAGCTGCAGGTAACCAGCTGTTTCTGCGCCACATGGGCAGCGTCTGAACTCACCCCTCGTCCCCTCATGGGGACAGTGTAGGGCAGCATGCCGTGACCTCACTGAAAGCATGTTCACAGCTACCCTGACACTCCCGTTCATTTAGCTGGTCTGTGCAATGCATGATGGGACATATCGCTAAAAGTAGTGACCATCAGATGGACACTACTTTTCAAGATTGTGTCTCTCTGTCCCTGTCTCTCCCTCTCTTTCTGTCGCTGAGTCTCTCTCTCTCTCTGTCTGTCCCTCTTGAGTCTCTGACTGTCTGTCTTTCTGTCCCTCTTGTGTCTCTGACTGTCTCTCTGTCTGTCCCTCTTGAGTCTGACTGTCTCTCTCTCGGTCTGTCTGACTGTTCCTCCCTCTCTCTCTGTCTGTCCCTCTTGAGTCTCTGACTGTCTCGCTCTGTCCCTCTGTCTGTCTTTCTTTCTGTCCCTCTCTCGGTCTGTCTCTCCCTCTCTCTCTGTCTTTCTGTCCCACTCTCTCTCTGTCTGTCCCTCTTGAGTCTCTGACTGTCTCTCTCTCAGTCTGTCTCTCCCTCTCTCTCTCTGTCTTTCCCTCTTGAGTCTCTGACTGTCTCACTCTGTGCCTCTGTCTTTCTTTCTGTCCCTCTTGAGTCTCTGACTGTCTCTCTCTGTCCCTCTGAGTCTCTCGGCAGTGGCGTTTTAATCTGCAGCGTCTCCTGATAATGAGACCTGAGATAACGAGTCTTTTGTCGGTGCTGCTGCTGATAAGCTCTGCTCAGCCTGGATCATTGTTCTCCACTAATTAGCCCGTACCCCTGCCAGCATGTGATGGCGGCGCAGCAGGAGAAATGGCGCCTGTGACATCATCAAGAAACACAAAGGCCTCGGTCTGACTTCTCCATTACACTTTAGTGAAATCACACAAATATACAAACTCAGCAGAAGGCAATGGCGATGATACAAAACGGACACAGGCTATTACATGAAGATTCTTCATCATCATCATCATCATTACAGTTTAACTCAGCAAAAATAAAAACAAGGCAATGGCAATGGTATCAAAACATGGGCCCTGACTACATCCTGGAGTGCTGCGTCAAGGCGATGATGTGTTTCTGCATTTTCCGTGTTTCCAGGCAGAGTGATGAATGGCGGCGGCGCCGTGGCGGCGATGTGGGCAGCCAATCAGGAGGCTGTGGTCAGGAGGCCTCAGTGGACGCTCATGGATAAATAAATAAATAACAGCCGTCAGTGATGGCGCCGCCTCCTGGAGGCGGACAGCTGTCGGTGCCGCCTCCTGGTGGCAGACGGCTCCTGGGGCCTCCCGTGACCGCCGCCCTCTTGACCTGGTGCCCGCATCGCCGCCGAGGCTCCGCCTGAGTGGACACTCCCATCCCGAACTAAGACACAAGATCCAGTGTGAGCAGCGCTTCTCAACCGGCGGCTTGGGGACCCAAACAAAGTCCCAGGACCAAAAAGTGCTGGCAGATAAGTCGGTGTGATGGATCCGGTGTGGCGGCGGCTGAGAGGCGGCTGCTCAGAATATTAATAATAATTATAATCGCAGTAATAATAATAATCATATTATGGTACAATAAAGACATCTGACTCCCTGACACCTGGAGTCCACCGGTTCACTGCTGCTATGGTACAATGAAGCCCTCCTGGGATTGGCTGTCATCTGTCAGCTGACCAGGAGGCAGCAGGGAGTGGGAGGGGCTTAATGAGGCGGGGTCAGTGCAAGTCTTTAGGGGCACATGAGACGCCAAGAGGGAACCGCCAACATCCAGACGTTAGCGGGACGCTTTTAGCGTGAAGAGCTTCTGAGGGTCCCACTGATGAGGAGCCAAGTCCGATCAAACTGATCGATCCGTCGGGCGGAGACACCCTCTGAGGTCTGTGTGTGTGTGTGTGTGTCAGCTCGTCCTTCTCTGTACAAACTAATAAAACTGTGTACATCCTCCATAATAAATAGACCCCACCATTAAAAATAAATAAAAGGAAAACATAAATATGTCTGAGCTCTGTGTGTGAGCTCAATCCAATCCCTGTTACCTATGTTGTTGTTTCAGGAATTAGACTGGATGTGCACAGACACACACAAACACACACACATTCCATCCTGTCTGCAGTCAGAGTGTGTGTGTGCAGGAAGCTGCAGGTCAGACAGAGACTCTCTGAGTGTTGGTCATGTGACTGCAGCTCACATGTGACTCCATCATGGCGTCCTGCTGGTTGTGAGGACAGGACTTTCAGCTCAGTAAAGTAGTTTGATGACGTGGTTTTACACGTGGTGCATTCAAGGACCATCAGAAAGTTCTGCTTGATGCGTTCAGGTTTAGCGGGATCTTTTTTTATGCTAACTGCTGCTGATGGCTAATCCCACCAACAAAAACAGCCAAACCATAAAATTCAATTTAAATTATTCTTGTAAAAAAAAAACTGGATGCATACAAGAAGATGGAGACGTTTTTCGGAGCTCGTCTCTCTGAGCGTGTGCTCAGGCTCCGCCCTCCCTCCTCTGGTTGGTTTGATGAATGACGCTGCCTCCGTCTCTTCCTCCCTGATCAGTATTCTCCCCTCTCAGTATTCCTGCTGCATCTCAGCATGCAGAGAGAATCTGACCTCCCCCCCTCTCCTCCTCAGCATGCAGAGTTTACTCCTGCTGAGCCTCCCTCCTCCTCCCCCTCCTCCTCCCCCAGAGAGGACGATGAATATATATATATAAAACAGATCTGATCCCGGCTGAAGATACAGATCGTCCGATTTAAACGCTGCAGCTGAAGAGAAAAAGATTTTTAATTGAGCTGCAGATACGATCAGGCTGATTTTACACTGCAGCACACACACGCACACACACACACACACAGAAACAGACACACACACACACACACAGTGTGATGAACAGTGGTATTGGTGTGGTAGTGGCTTCCCTCCCCTCTATAATTAATCATCTAAAAGGCAGTCTTTTATCAGGACCCTCCCTCCTCTTCCTCCTCCTCCTCCTCCCTCCTCGGTTCCATTTGGCCCCAAAGATTCAAACGACATGAAACATCAGCAAGAAAAGAAACAAAGGTGCTTCGGGGCTTCATGGCGTTGCAGAGAGTTGGAGCGCCGGAACATTCTGACGGAGCGCGGACGACAGGCGGCCTCTGCTTTACTGCAGAGGTCACGTGATCACAATTAGGCATGCAGGTTGGTCAGAAATGCACCGGATGCAGGTAAACGCTACCGTCCACCACCTTGTTTGTGTTCCCTGCTGCGGTGGAGATGTGGGCAGAGTCAGTTTTGGTGTTTCAGGTGTGATGATGAGCGACCTCTGAGCAGCGCCGCTCTGTGTGTGTCTGTGTGTGTGAGGGGGCGGGGCCTGCTGCCATGCTGAAAGCCCTCGGCGCTCCCTCAGCACACGGCGCCCCTCAGCGTGGTCCGGCGGCGTCTCTCTCTGATGTAACATAACGTTCAGCTTTGTACAAAGTTCGTTTTACACGTTAACATTTTTAAACATTATTATCATCATTCTTTTGTTCTTGTTTACAACTATGGCAACCAGTCTAAGGAGTTCTCCAGTCTGCATCGTTCCGGCTCATTCCGGGTAGTTTCTTTCGATCCGGATTTGGTCCAAGTCCGTTCCAGTTCTGATGCGATCTGGTCCGGTCTTTTTACATGGCACTGGGCTTGTAGCTCTGCACAGTATTTCCCCCTGGGCATAGTTAGCATGGCTAACGTGTGTGTGTGTGTTTGTGTGTGTGTGTGTGTGAGAGCGAGGTCTTTTGGCAGAACCGCTGCAGACGCTCGCCATGTGCCTGTGCTGGAATGTGATTCTATATTTGATATTCCACAGTCTTGATTGGTCGGGCAGTATGTTACTTAAGAGTCTCACTGGCCAATAGGAGGCCAGAAGTCAGCATGGCTGACCAATGACGGAGCAGGGTGAAAGGGGAGGCGGGACAGAAGATGGAGGGGGGTTGGACACAGGTTCTGGTCGGTCAGTAGGCATCGGGCTCAGTGTGCTGTGGGTCAGAGTGATTGTCCAGAGAGGAAACATCCAGCGGGCGTTTAGAGGCGTCGCCCGGGTGCTGGCGGCGCCGCTCGCAGAGTCCTCACGCCACCAGTCGGGACAAACGGCAACGTCACGTCAGTGCTTTGCTTCCTTCGTTAAAGCTTCCGGGTCCTTCCAGACGAGGCTCAGGGCTCAGGGCGATGACATCAGTGAGGAGGCGACTTGAAGGCTCTGAACCGTCACATGATGAAGCCTGTCTCCATGGCAACGCCTTCACCTCCGTGTGCAGCCGCAGTGAAATCGGACTGACAGGCGTTTTTTTTTCTTTTTCTCGTAAATGAATCTGCGTCGGTTCGTAAACGTCCCCGGACTCCACCACAGAGAGGTAGACGGGGTCCCAGCTGGCCGATCGATCAGCTGATCAATACATCACCGATCGATCGATCGGTCCAGCTGACTGTTCGCACAGTTCAGATAAACACCCCCTCCCCCCACTCCTCTCCTCCCACCACCCCCCCATCAGTCCTTCTGCCGGGCCCCTCCTCTCAGCTGCTCCCTGACATCAGGTTGATGGCTTGCTCCAGTTTGTGCCTCAGCTTGTGTTTGCGACAGTACCCGTCCCGGTCCAGCGCCGTCAAGATCTGCACACACAGGAAATGACATCACACACCCAACATGGACGCTTCCCCACAGGAAAGCAGGCGGCAAACACTCACCTCTTCCTTGTACTTGTTGATGTAGAAGTAGAGCTCGCTGAGCGCGCTTAGCGTGTTGAACTCGTTGCCGTGGAGACGGGACTGCTCCACCAGGTAGGCATCCATGTCCTGATCGCTGATGCTGGGCATCTTTGCAATGTCCCTGTAGTACCTGCGGCACAGACACAGTTAGCCTCAAGCACAACGACATGCTCGCTAATAGAAACTAGCGGGCTAGTTAGCCTGTTAGCTACCTCTCCACCCAGCTCTTGTAGTTGGGGATATCTTTAGCATAGAGCAGCTTGTTGGAGGGGGAGTCTTTGCCGAGTCTGTGCTCAGATGTGGAGCAGGAGTCCATGAAGGTCTGAGCCACGACGGACAGGCAGGCGTCAGTGATGCTGCTCTTATGGATGTCGAAGACAAACTGAGGATTCTTTATGACGTTCACCCAGAACCTGAGAGGAAGGCTGCAGAGCACACAGACCATCAGACCCCGATTCTGCTCCAACAACACTTCCTGTCACCTGACTTCTCTCTCACCAGTTGCTCTTCCAGGTGTGTCGAACATCCGGGTCACTGATCTGCCGTTTGTCAGCCTGCTCATCCAGGAAGTCGAACATGTATTTGATAGCCAAAGGGAGCGCAGAGCCGCGGTGGGCGGTGCTAAACACCGTCTCAAACAGGTCGTCCACAAACTTCTGCAGTGTCCCCTGGTGGTGAGAGGACCAACACAGCTCGGTGTGACCACATGAACGTCACTGCAGAGATACGCAGCTGCGTGTGTCGGCGTTGTGTTACCTTTGTCGCCAGCAGTCTGGTTAGGTAGATTTCGGACACCATCTTGCTGCCTCTGTCTCCCTCCCGCTGGTCACTGTGCTCGTGGTTCTTCACCAGGTGCCAGAGTTTGGTTCCTGAAAGACACAACAGAGGCCGCGTCACCACCAGGTGCAGCCGGCTGCTGCCGGGCGCCCAGACCACCACCTCCTCCGCTGCAGTACCTGTCTCCTGGTCCGGGGTGATCATTGGCGCCCTGGATCTCAGGCTGTCAGGACTGCTGGACGTTCGCAGTAATGATTCTGAAAAGAGAGAGAGGTGAGCGCCCCCTGCTGGTCGCTGCAGTGAGCTGCATGTCAGCATGTGTGTGTGCTCTGCGCTGTTACCGTATCTGCTCAGAGATCTGGTGAAGGTGAAGGAGTTGGCGATGTTGTAGGCTGAGACCTGCTTCTGCACTAGCGCCACCAGAGAGCCGTCTGTTACCTAGCAACCGAAAAACATCAGTTGATCAGCCATCAGTCAGCTGAGTGATCATTCATCCTGGTTGAACTCGCTCAGCAAGGAGCAGGAGAGGAGCTCAGGGGAGGAGCTCAGAGAAGGAGCTCAGGGGAGGAGCTAAGGGTTGGAGCTCAGGCGAGCAGGTCAGGGGAGGAGCTGAGGGGAGGAGCTGAGGGGAGGAGCTCAGGCGTGTACCTGGTAGTGTGCCAGCGTGTTCAGCCTCTTCCAGTCACTCTCGATCTTTGTTGTTACGTCTTCGTCCTGGAGGATGATCCTCGTCAGGCGACCCTGACGCCACTCTTGACATCACAAACACAGACGCCTCGTTAGCATTTTAGCCTTTTAGCAGCACAGCTTGACACCGCTGCCCTCTGCAGGCAGACAGTGAAACTGAGTAACCCATTGACAGTAAAAACTATGGACAGAGCTTCCGTGATGTCACCCGTTTGTTTCTGAAGAGCCGTTTTGAGACTCGGTGGGAGGTTCCGGGACGTGATGACCGCCGCCATGTTGACAGCGTCACGTCCGGCAAAACTCTCAAATATAGAAAAAGAGGGGGAGCACGAGCGGGGTTTAGGGGGGCGGGCGATCGTGGGAGCAGGAAACTCACGCTGTGATACGCCAACTGTCTGTCACTCAAGCGGCAACGCCCATAATTATTCGTAATTTTAAGTCCGAATACAATTGAAACGAGTGAGTTGTAAAAAAATTCACCCCCCGTACAATTGACACTAGAAGAGAACCTATCATCTGAGACCAGAGTGGTTTTTTTGTACCAGGCTGTAAACATGTTAATTTCTGCTGTGAAGTCGGCCATTTTAACATGGGAGTCTATGGGAAATGACTCGCTTTTGGAGCCAACCCCCAGCTGTTGCAGCGTGAATTACAAGTTTTGACACTTCCGCATGGGCTTCCACTTTGAGCCCCGAAGGTCGCCGCTTGGCTTCACCTCACCTGGTGTTTATCATTGAGAGCATCATCACAGTAAAAACAGAAAGATGGCTTACCCAGGTCCATGTCGTCCGCCTGAGGTCTCTGTGAGAACGGGATTCCTTTGTAGACGGCGTCCAGCAGTTTGTCTTTGACCTGAGTCACTGTGTCACAGTTCAGCACCTTCACCGGCACCTCGGTCCCCGCCTCACCCTCTGGGGGGATGCACATCAGGGTCTGGGGAGGGGGGGGGGGGGGGGGGGGGGGGGGGGGGGGCAGAGAGAGAGAGAGATGGGTGGAGTCATTTTATGAGCTAGTCAGCATGTTAGCTCATAACCTGGTTCCCTCTCACTCACTTTCCACACAGCTTCAAGAAGTGCTTGTAGTGACTATATGACAAAGAGTCACTACAGTGCTCGATGGACAAAGAGTCTGTAAATCTGATGTTGGTGTCCCTCTGTGTCTATTTGTTGCCATGGATACCAACCAACAAAACAGCAACTGTGGCAACTGTGTCTTATTGTGTTAATGGAGTCTGTAGCACTTTATAATTAGTAACAGACGTGAGAAGTGTGTGTGTGTGTCTGTCTGTGTGTGTGTGTCTCTGTGTGTGTGTGTTACCAGCTGCTTGTAGTCGATCTGCTGTCTGATCAGTTTGTCTTCGCTCAGTGAGTAGCGAGCTTCCCCCGTGATGGCGTCAATGGGTCCTTTCTCCATCTGCTGCTTTATGGCGCAGTACAGCATGAAGAGCGGCTCGCCGGCGCACTCCTGCAGGACAAGAGGGGAACATCATGCAGCATTTAGCCAATCCCCTTCACAGAGGGCGGGGCTTACAAGGTCAGGAGGTGAGGAAGGAGGAGGCGTACCTTGAGGAATCGATGCAGCAGGAAGGTGAACCAGTTCGTCAGCATCTTCTCAGCGACAGACTCCGTCCTACACACACACACACACACACACAGGTCAGCTGCCTGTTGAACATGTAGCCTGAGCTCTGATGTTCCAGGTGTGCGGGCGGCGGAGCACCGACCTCCTGAGCAGCAGTTTGGGATGGTTCCTGTTCTCCAGGTTCTTCTCGATCAGGTCAGCCAGCAGCTGTTTTAACACCACGGTGGCGTACTCCATCCGACCCTGACACACACACACACACACACACTCTCAGTCACTGTGGCCGGGACTATTTATTTATGTGCAGTGTTATGCTAGCTACCTGCAGAGCCGCCATCAGCAGCGACGCCACGTTTCCTCGGTCCCTCATGGAGAAGGACCGCTGAGCCTCCAGGGTGTGGATGAAGGTCAGGAGGAACATCTTGTTGTTCAGCAGCTGGCTGAAGAGGCGCAGAGCTTTCTCCACGTTAGCTGGGGACTGGAGGGACAGACAGAGGGACAGAAAGACAGACAATCAACCACCTGCTAAAACTGTCAGCTGTTACATAGGGACAGTGTTGTCATGGAAACAGACATGTGCCTGCTGAGGCTCTGAGCTGCCTTCACTTAATTAGGCCGGCGGGTTGGTAAAACTCCGCCTCCCTGTGTGACCACTTCCTGTCTGCGATGTACGTACGTCGAGCTCCTTGAGGACGGGGTGCTCTTCTATTCCAGGAAACATGACTCTCATGGTGTATGTGCGATACTCCAGGAAGGGTATCTTCACTCCGTCCATGTCGTTGGTGAGTTCCTGGATGTCCGTCTGCAGCTCGGCGAAGGCTGCAGGGGGGAGACAACACACGTCACCGAGGGAGCGAGAAGGAAGGGGGGAGGGGGGGAGAAAGAGGGAGCGAGAGAGAGAGAGAGAATCCAAACGCACCCTCTTTGCACTCCAGCGCCACCCGGCTCTCCAGGTTGTCCATCTGCAGCTGGAGGCGCTTGAGCGTGCGGTCAGCATCACGGGTCTTCCTCTTGTAGGCGATGAGCACGGCGATGATGGCGATGAGCAGCACACCCCCGCCGGCGCCGATGCCGATGATGGCGGGTAGCGTCAGGGCGCTGTCGGAGTAGATATGGAGCGTACCCGGGGAGTACTCCAGACCTCCCACCAGGATCTACGAGAAGGAGTTCTGATTAGGTTCTTCACCATAAACAGAATGTGACTGACACACACACAGACACACACACAGACACACACACAGAGACAGACACACACACAGGCACACACAGACACACACACACAGACACACACACAGAGACAGACACACACACAGACACACACACAGACACACACAGACACACAGACAGACATACACACACACACAGACACACACACACAGACACACACAGACACACACACAGACAGACACACACACAGACAGACATACACACCACACACACACACACACACACACACAGACACACACACACACACAGACACACACACACACACACAGTGTTTTCATCTCATCTGTTAGGATTGTTTCCTCTTCACACACTCTAAGTATCGACTGTACAAACGATGAAGGTTCTTCATGAATAAGTGATGAAGAGGAGATGATATGACCAGGAGGGGGTGGCATTATGTATTGATTAATAATCAATAGTTTTAATAATGAATCAATAGTTTGTTTGATAGGAGATTCATTGAACATCTGTGTGTGTGCCTCTGATCTGTGACATCAGACTAATTACCCATGACTCCCTGCGGCTGCTCTTAATGACTTTCACCTTTTTACAACCCCCCCCCCCTGTCCTCCTGTTAGGATCTGGACCCTTGTCTCTGTCCCTCTTTGTGTCTCTCTCAGGCTGTTTTTGTCTCTCTATCTTTGGACATCGCAGTGGTCCCTGAGACAGGTAGAGGAAAAGGAGGCGGGGGCATCTCTCACCAGGACTCGCTGTTCTCCGGTGATATCCGGCGAATCACAGAGCAGCTGGTTCTCTGACACGGTCAGCAGGCAGGGGGAGTCTCCGATCAGGACGGTGTAGTTCAGGCGGTTGTTTCCGGGGGCGGGTGGGATCAGGTTCTTTCCCTGAAACACACACAGGTAAGTAAAGCGTCACCTCTTCTTCTTCTTCTTCTGACGAGCTTCCTGTGTAGCTTCTCTCACCTTGAGGATGATGGGTGACCCCGGCTTGACCTCCAGGATCCCAGAGTTCCCCAGTGGGTCAAAGGTCGGGTTCGGGTAGTGAGTGAAGGGGGTGGAGTTCAGGACGAGCAGGGAGGAGACCTGCAGAGGAGAACAGAACAGCTTCATACCACACAGAGGCTCACACCTCCAGGCGTGCGACCCTGCTGCTGCAGGTGAGGGGTACCTGGTCAAAGATGAAGCCGAACTCGTCCGGGCGCAGCGCCCCCTCTGCTGGGTGGGGTTTACTGTAGACCAGGCCAGGAGCCAAACACGTCATCGTGCTGTCGTTGACAACGGTGCAGAACTGTGGAGAGGACAGAGTGTGCATGAGGGGGCTGTGGGGATGTGTGTGTGGAGGGCGGGGGTTTGGGCCGCAGGCCGCAGGTTGAGCACCGCTGCTGTTCTGTAGTTCTTACATTGTTGGTCTCCACTCCGCCATATTTGGCTCTGACTTTGGGCTCCTGGATGGTCAGCAGGTTGGTTCCTGTCACTGTTATCACTGTGCTGCCACTACACACACACACACAGACACACACACACACAGACACACACACACAAGTTACTGATGAGTCGTTCTGATTGATTGATTAGTAATGAGCAGCACGTGGAGGCCTTACTTGAGGATGGTCCAGTTGGGCTCGATGCTGGTGATGGTCGGGTCCTCCGTGTAGACATATTTGGTCTCTGAGTTGGTCACCTCGGCCCTGTCAATCATCAGGCGGATGGGGGCGGGGCCAGAGCCTGACAGGGAGGCGGGAGTTATGCAGACTATTTCCCGATTGGTCCGCCTGGAAGATGAAGGCATGATCAGAGCAGGTTGTTTTGATTTATCAATCAATGATCAGACGTGAACTGACTTGACAAACAGACACTCCTCCTTGTCGATGTAGACGTTGACGGCGCTGCCGGCGTCCAGGTGTCGCCCGGTCACTGTCAGCCGGGTACCCCCTGAAACTGGCCCCCTGTCCGGGCGGATCCGAGTGAAGCTGGGGCTCTGAAAGAGAAGAGAAAACCAGCAGCGGCCGGTCAGCTCCTCCGTTCCACGGCTCCTTGTGGCGGATGTGTGTGTGTCTGTGGTCACGTTATGTTTGAAGCAGCTGGACGCCATCTTTGTGAAACTCACCACGAAGGAGTACGTCTGGGCGGAGAGGGTTCGATACTCGGCACTGCAGACACCGATGCAGAGCTCCACAGGGCCGCCGGGCGAGTGAGGGAGGAGCGCTTCAGCCATGTCGCACACGATCCTGCAGACACACACAGTCAGAACACAGCTTCTCTGACGCACACACACACACACACACACACACACATAACACACACACACACTGACCTCTCAGCGCTGATGTACAGCGAGGTGACAGGGTTACAGCGGACACCAGCCACCTGGACGTGAGCGATCTCCTTCACCTGCAGGCCCAGGTTCTCCCCCTCGATTGTCACCCGGGTCCCGCCCTCTCGAGGTCCTGTCAGAGGATCGATCTACGGGGGAGGGGGGAGGGGCAGATCAATCACTCATAAGCGTCTGATTAATTCATCGTGTCAGTCAGAGCGCCGCTCTCCTACCTTGGTGATGCGCGGGTGGCTGCAGCGCAGGTTGTGTCGGCCGTGGTGCATCCAGTTCTGCTCAGGGGAGGGGCAGTGCTGGCGCAGCAGGCACTTCCTGCTTTCAGTGCACCACCCACATTCAAAGGTGGGCGGAGCCTTGAGGCACTGACCGCAGCTGGAGCGCTGAGCCTCACACTTGTACAGCAACGCTGGCGGACACAAGCGGTCAGACCATCAGTGGAGTCAGAACCTTCAGCAGAGTTCACGTGAACATTGCTCCTCTTCCTCACGCCTCCTTACCTTTCATAGACGTGGGCTTGTCGATGAAGAAATCTCCGTCCCAGACGATGGAGAAGTCCACAGGGAGGTCCCCGGCCTCGTCCCCTTCATACCAATACTACAGAGAGGGAGACACTGTGTCAGTGTGTGCAGCGCCAAGACGTTTAAACCAAAGAAGAAGAAATGTTACAAAGCACAGGATGCTAATGAGGCTAATGTAGCTACAGACAGAGCTAAGAGACGATATGATAACATTGACTGGTTTAATCTGCAGACCTCAGCGCTTAGGACGAAAAAAGAGGATGGAAAAACAGACACACGCACTCAGCAGAGTGGCGTTGTCATGGTTTCTGCGGGTCTCCATGGTAACCAACAAAACACAGTCAGAGAAACAACATAATGGACTTAGAGCTGATAGAGCCCCGATCTACCTGCAGTGCTCTGTGTGGCTCCTCTGAGCTAACACATATGACACATAATGTCTGTGTGTGTGTGTGTGTCTGTGTGGTCTTTGTGTAACGAACAATACAACTCATCTACAAAGGTGTTAAAAAACACAGGCTGTGTCCTGACTCTCCCTCACACACACACACGCTCAGAGTTTTCTGAATGATTGAAAATCAATGTGTCTTAATGACTTCGGTCTGCTTCTTAGTTTAGGAACTTACACACTCACACACAGATAAATTCAAAGATGACAGCGGTATGACGCTATTTCAGCAAAAATAAACCTACTGCACAACGCTACAGGACTTAACTATGCACACACACACACAGAACTAACACACACACACACACAGAACTAACACACACACAGCACTAACACACACACACAGCACTAACACACAGCACTAACACACACACACAGCACTAACACACACACACACAGCACTAACACACAGCACTAACACACACACAGCACTAACACACACACACACACACACACACAGCACTAACACACACACACAGCACTAACACACAGCACTAACACACACACACAGCACTAACACAGCACTAACACACACACACACAGCACTAACACACAGCACTAACACACACACACAGCACTAACACACACACACACACACAGCACTAACACACACACACAGCAGTAACACACACACACACAGCACTAACACACACACACAGCACTAACACAGCACTAACACACACACACAGCACTAACACACACACACAGCACTAACACAGCACTAACACACACACACAGCACTAACACACACACACACACACAGCACTAACACACACACACACACAGCACTAACACACACACACAGCACTAACACACAGCACTAACACACACACACACACACAGCACTAACACACACACACACACAGCACTAACACACACACACAGCACTAACACACACACACACAGCACTAACACACAGCACTAACACACACACACACACACAGCACTAACACACACACACACACAGCACTAACACACACACACAGCACTAACACACAGCACTAACACACACACACACAACACACACACACAGCACTAACACACACACACGCACTAACACACACACACAGCACTAACACACACACAGCACTAACACACAGCACTAACACACACACACAGCACTAACACACACACACAGCACTAACACACACACAGCACTAACACACACACACAGCACTAACACACAGCACTAACACACACACACACAGCACTAACACACAGCACTAACACACACACACACACACACACAGCACTAACACACACACACACACAGCACTAACACACACACACACACAGCACTAACACACACACAGCACTAACACACACACACACACAGCACTAACACACAGCACTAACACACACACACACACACACACAGCACTAACACACACACACACACAGCACTCACACACACACAGCACTAACACACACACACACACAGCACACACACACACACAGCACTAACACACACACACACACAGCACTAACACACAGCACTAACACACACACACACACACACACAGCACTAACACACACACACACACAGCACTCACACACACACAGCACTAACACACACACAGCACTAACACACAGCACTAACACACACACACACACAGCACTCACACACACACACACACAGCACTAACACACACACAGCACTAACACACACACACACACACACACACAGCACTAACACACAGCACTAACACACACACAGCACTAACACACAGCACTAACACACACACACACACAGCACTAACACACACACAGCACTAACACACAGCACTAACACACACACACACACAGTTGATCTGATCTGCAGAGATCCACATCGGCCATGTCAGGATGACTCTCTCAGTTAAACCTGTGAAAGGTTCAGGTCAGACTGACATTTACTGCTGATGGTTCAGCACTGAGTCCTCACAGAGACAGGAGTACAGACCTGTGTGTGTGTGTGTGTGAGGGTGATGACCACACAGCTGAAATATGTGAAACACCAAGACCAATCAAGAGAGAGAGAGAGAGAGAGAGAGATGTGTGTGTCTAATGCCCTGATTTTCCATTAAAAGCAGCCAGCTGAGCCCAACTGAGCACCATCATAACTCATGTAACACACACACACACACACACACACACACACACACACACACACAGGATAAGAAATGAAAGCAGTGAAAGTGCTGTTGAACACACACTGACACTCAGAGCAGATGATGGTGAACACAGCTCCTTTCTGCAGCTCGCTGGACATCTGAGACCGAGTCCTCTGACAGGCCGAGGTGAGGCTTCAAAATAAAAGCACGATCTGAAGGGGGGGGGGGTATCCTCCCCTCACAGTTCGTCACACGAGCCTGTAAAACTCATCAAGTCCTGATTCTGGACAAATTAAAGACTTTCAGAGCCCCGTCAGCTCTTTCCACTGCTTCCAGATAATTACAGATTTATCTGCAGCGGCCTGCGCCTGTCCCGGCAGGACGGGAGCTTCTACATATAAATGAATGTTAACTCATACAGAGCCCTGTGGTACTCCGTCTAGTGGAAGGCTCACAGATCGGACTCATCTGATATTGCTGCTTCCTGTTCAGGCACAGCAGTCAGAGCTGATGCATGATGGGTAGTCACAGCTTTCTGGGACGGTCTGCTCCCAGCCTCCCTGCTGAGTTTATTTTCCTGCTGGTCTCTTCTGTCATTGCTGATTGGCTCTGTAAAGGTCACCTCATGGGCCTCAAAGACCCGGAAACACGCTGCAGAGCGTCAGACGAACTGCAGCTGAACACACGCACACTCCTCAACACCACAGAGACACACTGTCCAACAGTGTCCAGCGTGACAACAAGACAGGAAGAGAAAAGCGCCCCCTGGTGTGTGGAAATAATTTTCTAGTTATGGAAACTGTCAGAAAATCCTTAAACTTTACAGACATGAATCACAGAGACGAGCAGAGAGCAGGAAGAGTGTTGGTGTTCAATAACAATGTCTGACAGAATGACAGCTGCAGGTCACATGTGACTCCATCATGGCTTCCTGCTGGTTTCTGAGGAGGACAGGACTTCATGTTTTTTTTAAATCAGTCTACTGATTAAAGAAACATGGAGCATATTTCAGCCTGTTCCACCAAAAGAGCCGGTGAATAGAGTAAGACTGTGTGTGTGTCTGTGTGTGTGTGTGTGCACTCTGTAGTACTAAATGGCCAATTTCCACTGGGAGCAGTAACTTAATTAAATACAGACACACACAGGCCATCTGTATGTATCTGTGTGTGTGCTGTTGTCTAATAGTGGCGGTATGTTACTGTGTAATGTGTGTGTGAGGTGTCTTCAGGGCAGCCTCATGGACAGGAAGACAGATGAAGGACAGGAAATGAGTGCAAGCAGACGGACAAGTGTGCGTTAGTGTGTGTGTGGTCACATTGCAGGACAGCTACTCTCGAGTGTCATCTCAGCAAAGGACAATAATCAATCTAGAGTCTGTGGGTGTGCACGTATGTCTGTATTTGTGAGGACCGATGTGAGGTGTAGGTTAGGTCACCTGCACAGTGTGTGTGTGAGTGTGTGTGAGGATTGAATGTAAAGATGGAGGGATGTGAGACATTTTTAGAAATGAGGATCAGGGACACATTGAGAAGAGGGAGGGACATACATTTGGACAGGTGTGGACTGTGAGAACATCTAGTCTGTCCTCAAACTGAGATGGCCTGCTTTAGGTCCATGTGACATGGTCCTCACAAAGACACACAAACCAGTGAACTGCAGTTGTGTGTGTGTGTTTTTACTGAATCCCAGTGAGACCCATCAATACCACCTGTCCACCTGGAGCCTGACCTCTGACCTCTGGGGGTCGCTGTGTGACAGTCTGACGTGTGTGTGCTGATGCTGCAGGTGTGTGTCGCAGCTGACCGAGTGTGTGTTCTGTTCTGCTCAGCCTGAGCCGTGCAGCATATAAACATCATCAGCCGTGGGGTCTGAGCAGCAGTGCATGCTGGGTAGTGTGGCGTGTCTCACCGAAGTGTTCTGACACTGGATGCAGGACGAGTTGAAGCGGACGGCGGGGATGCGCTGGACTTTGCCCTGGATGTTGAACACACACTCGTAGTTCTTCTGACCCGACTGAGGTTGGGGGAGGTTGCGAGCTCGCAATGTGATTGGACGAACCATTCCGGCCGGCACCAGGATGTCAGAGGTGGGGAGGATCTGAGGACAGCCCTGCAGAGACGGAGGGAAGGACGAGGTTAGCATGCAGGCTGCCATCGCTTCACGAGGGGTGGAGGCTGCATCACATGACCAGATCAGAATCAGAATATGACCACAAGAGGGCGCACAAGAAACATCACTATCATTTAATCGCTTATTGAAAATGTCCCCTTTTATCAAAAATGTCCCATCATGTCTTCCCTTAGTAAAAAAAAAAATTGTGGCTTTCACACACACACACACACACACACACACACACACACACACACACACACACGCACACACACACATCCAGTGTCTCTGTCCCCACCCAGTGATGACAGACTGTGATAAGATATCTACACTCTTCAGCTGAGAGGGAACATGTGTGTGTGTGTGTGTGTGTGTGTGTGTTCAGTAATGGACAGCTGGTGACAGATCCTTACTTCCTGTGGCTGCTGGAAACACACACACACACACACACACACACACACACACACACACACACACACACACACACACACACACTGGCTGTATCTCTCAGTGGGGGAAACCTTTATTAACGAGCGTCACCACGGTAATTAATTAACTTGTGACTGACAGGAAGACCATTAGCTCCCCAGGAAGTGGACTGAAGCACAGCGGACGCCAGGAGCAACTGTGGAGAGTGTGTGTGTGTGTGTCCATCAAAACACCTGTGACGTCTGAAAAAAAATGTCCTCACATGGACATAATCACTGATTAATAAAACAGGACTGATGGGAAAGGAGGAGCTCTGTCGTCATGGTTACGGCAACCAATCAATACGGCAAACAGAGGTGTGGACGCCGGGGTCAGAGGTGTGGAGGCTCTCCTCAGCAGGTCGGGCTCCAGCAGCTGATCTCTGTCACACGCTGCTCCGATTTAAATATTGATTGTAGACTCTCTCGGAAGTGACAGGTTGACGGGTGCGCTGATGAAGACTGATTTCTTCTTCTGCTGTTCTGCACACAGCTTTCATACTAATGAGCGGCGGTGACCCCTGCAGGCTGTTTACATGTCTGACAAGTTGTTCATTAAAACATCTTCAACCTGCCCTGCAGGCTGCTGGTTCCATGGAGATCCATCATTTAATGCTAACAGCTCTGAAAGCCATCAGTCAGAGAAAAACCCTCAGGTCCCTGAATGCATCATCACATTTGGTTTGAATTAAAGCCTCAAATCAGGTTTTTCTTAACGTCGAAGCTAAACGAGCAGGATTCTGTAAAGCCAGGAAGGACCAGCAGTCACATGACAAACGACAGAGACGCTCTGTTCCCTCGCCCCTCTCTCTCCCTCTCTTTAGTCTGCCTAATCGCCTGCTAATTAACATTAATTGCTGTGATTGGACACTTTCATGTCAATTAAGTGGCTGTTCATCTTCCATTAACCAATTAGCCAATCAGAGGTTGTTACTGTCACCCTGTAATGACACCGTGCACCTCCACGACTCCACGGCGCCTCCGCTAACGAGATGAGGAGCAGCTCGTTAGAGACGGCGTTGGCTGTTACTGTGGATCCTCGTTACAGTAACGACATTCGCAGCCCCCACGGGCTCTGAACGCCTCACCAGGTCTGTGGCTGCTGCTCCCCGCACACATCACAGCATTTCACTGCAGGAACTCATTCAAAAGCTGAAAGTGTCAGGGACCAGAACGAGTCAGCCTGAAACTCATCTGACAGCAGTGCATTGTGGGTGCTGGAGTTCAGACACTCATCATGGCAGACAGGCTCGTCTGTGTGTTCTGTGATAAAAGTCCCTGAATCATCGCGGAATCACGCTGAAGTAATGTGAAAACCGGAAGACTGTCTGAGCTTCTAACGTGTCCAGGAGTCAGCTGACACAAGCACATCACAGGTTCCTACACACTCAATCCCATCAGTCACAGAGTCCTTGAACGCATCAGCAAGGACAGAGTGTGTGTGTGTGTGTGTGTGTGTGTGTGTGCGTGTTTGCACCCTTCACTGCTGACCTGAAGCTTTACTGTTGTTTACTGGAGCGTGTAATGACAGAGAGGAAGCAGCTCTGACCTCATCACTGAATCTGTCTCACACACACACACACACTCACACACACAGACACACACTCACACAGATACTACAACTGTGGATTTTGTATCATACTATTTGATATTTTAAAGCGACAGTCTACATTAGAATGACACAATCATTAACTTCCTGTCACATGATCGGTCAGTGTGTCCTGATTGGTCCCTGCTCCTCTACATGTCTGATTTATGTCTGATGTGGAATAAAGCGAATTAGATTTGGATGTTTTTCTGAATGAAACAAATGTCACACACGATGCATTCAAGGACTGTGGGAAAGTCAGGTCTTGTTACAGTCTGTTCTGACGACTTTTTTTTTTTGCTCTCCACAGCTGGGAGCACTGCTGCATTATGGGATGGTTGTTGCTAGGCTACAGGCTGTCAGTCAGTTTAACCTGCAGGAGGTTCTGATGAGTGAAACGTCCTTCTTTCCTGTGCTCACACAGACACCTGCTGTTACATCCTGACCGACTGATTCATCCTGTGTGTGTGTGTGAGTGTGTGTGAGTGTGTGTGTGTGTGAGTGTGTGTACCTCCATGTTGCTGACCCGTCCCTCCTGGAAGGAGCAGTCCTGCAGGTTGTTTGTGCAGACATGACGATATTTACACCAATGACAAGGGAACACGCTGCTGACACAGGAAGTACACCTGAGAGAGAGAGAGAGAGAGAGAGAGGGAGGCTGTGATTGGTCGAGCATCAGTGGAATATATGATTCGATCAGCTGATCAGATACAGAGGGGGAGGAGGAGGTGTCAGACTCACGAGCTGAGCACAGAGCAGTTGTAGTAGATGAGGCTGGTGGTGATGAAGAGGTGTCCGGTCTCTGTGGAGCGCAGGCCGAGCTGCACCACACGCTTCTCGCCTGGAACCGCAGTCATTACATCGTCAATACTCAGCTGATGTTCATCAATAACATGATGCCTCACACACAAAGGCAGGCCAGCCCAGATTCTGTGTCTTACCGTAGGAGTGTGTGTGTGCCGGCAGGTCTCTCAGTGACGGTGACATACACACCACCTGACCTTTAGCCTGCACCTCCCCGGGAGTCTCGCTCAGGTCCTCAAACACACAGGAAACACCGCCCGACAGCGCCGGGACGTTCTGGACCCAGACGGTTAACTACAGAGACAGAGCGTGTCCATCACACACACACTCAGAGGGTGTGTCTGCGTGTATCTGAATGTGTGTTTGTCTGCCTGTGTGTGTCTCTGTGTCTGTATGTGGTTGTGTGTGTGTGTGTCTGTTGGATCCATTGTAAACTGCTTTTATTTGTTTTTAAATGTGTGCATGGCCCCGCTGTACCTCTCTGAGCTTCTCCTTCCTTACACACCTCATCGGGCTCTCAGGTTGGCTGACAAACTACTGAGTGTACCTAAAACTAATGGGAAGCTCAGAGGGGGCCGGGCCTTTGCAGTGGCCTCCTCTGTTCCTGTTTTTAATTCTTTTCTTAAAACACACTTGTTCACACTGGTGTTTGGCACCACTTGAGACATTTGACCTGATTTTATTTTATTTATTTTATTCTACATTACTTTATCTAATTTTAATGTGTTTTTATTTATTTTAACATATTTTTAATTAGTTTTAATATGTTCTTTCATTTATTGTTTTTAGTTTATTTTATTGCATTTTTAGATGATTGTAGCGCTTTGGTCAACCTGGTTGTTTTAAAGTGTGTTATAAATAAAGTTGCAGTTGCAGTATGTGTGTCTGCATGTGTGTGTCTGTTTGTGTGTGTATGTGTGTCTGCATGTGTGTGTATGTGTGTCTGCATGTGTGTGTCTGTTTGTGTGTGTATGTGTGTCTGCATGTGTGTGTCTGTTTGTGTGTGTCTCTGTGTGTGTACCTGTGTGTGTCTGTTTGTGTGTATGTGTGTCTGCATGTGTGTGTCTGTTTGTGTGTGAACCTGTGTGTGTCTGTGTGTCTGCATGTGTGTCTGTTTGTGTGTGTATGTGTGTCTGCATGTGTGTGTCTGTTTGTGTGTGAACCTGTGTGTGTCTGTGTGTCTGCATGTGTGTGTCTGTTTGTGTGTCTGCATGTGTGTGTCTGCATGTGTGTGTCTGTTTGTGTGTGAACCTGTGTGTGTCTGTGTGTCTGCATGTGTGTGTCTGTTTGTGTGTGTGTGTGTCTCTGTGTGTGTGTCTGTGTGTCTGCATGTGTGTGTCTGTGTGTGTGTGTCTCTGTGTACCTGCGTTGCCGGGGAGGTGACGGACATGTTGCTCGGGGTAACAGAGATGTTGACGCACTGGTCCAGACGTGTGTTGAAGTGTTGAGGCTCCTCCCACTTATCGCATGCTTCCTGTCTGGAACACCTGGCGGGCAAAGGTCACCAACAGGTTAACACACTGTACAAAATGAACACAACAAGACAAAATGTTCAACAAACACCAACTCCAACGTTAAACAGCAGCAGATGGAAACCATGAAAGAAAGACTGAAAGTAAAAGTGTGTGTGTGTGTGTGTGTAGCAGCAGCCACAACATATGCAGCTACACACACACACTGAGTAGCCTGCTGTAATGATGTGTTTTCTTGTAATTAACAGCAGATGGACGGAGAGGATGAGGAGGATGATGAAGACCTCAGAGGAGACGTTACTGTCGTCCTTCTGATGTGAAGAAACTGTGAACTCGCCCTTTAAAGTTCGGCCAATCAGGCTCAACGTCTCTGTGTAACCAGACTAAAGTTTATAGGCTACGTTTCATTAATGCTTCCATCATCCATCATCTTCTCACAGATTTCAGATTAAAATCCAGGAAGTGAGGACGCCCGCTCTGCACGTGTGGCCGAGCTGCCTGAAACACAGAATTTTGTTTTGGAAAGTCAGAGGCTTTTACTTTGAAGAGCCAACTGATGCTGATTCAAAGAGCAACTTCCTGCACCTGAAAGGAGATCAAAGATCCTGAAGAAGCATTTATAGAAACATTAATGACACCTCTAGGGAGCAAACACACGCACACACACACACACACACACACACACACTCTAAATTACCTCCTGCTTCTGTTTCTATGTTTTCTTTTATCCTCCAATTATTCAGACACTACATGACCAAAAGTTTGTGGACAGCCAAACCATGAGTCCAGTTCCTGCACACTTTAAAGGTTAGGGTAGGAGGTTTTGAAAGCTCAGTGAGAGTCAGCCAGATTTGGAAAGTAAACACACGCCCCTTTCTCCCGGAGCTCACCCTGAAGCCACGCCACAACGTGAAGACGAGCTGCGGTCTGTGACTTCGGCCATCATGCACGTACCTCTCTGGTGCACAGAGCAGGAAGAGAGTGACAACCAGCCAATACTCCTACAGGGTCCACCCGAAGGATTGGCTGATGTTTTTATGTTTTATAGCTTCAGATGATTCATATTCTTCGTTTTAATGTGAAACTGCCGAACTAATCGGTTGCTATCAGATTGTAAAGAGAAGTTACACTAATTTAACAAAAAGTGCATCAGAGTGAAACCTCCTACCTTTAACCCTTTCTACCCTCCCTCTCATTAAAACCTTAGTGAAGATAAAAGTGAAGATAATGATGATGATGATGATGGTGGTGTGTGTGACGGTGAAGATGATGAAGATGATGGTGTGTGTGACGGTGGTGATGATGATGATGATGGTGTGTGTGACGATGATGATGATGATGATGGTGTGTGTGACGGTGGTGATGATGATGATGATGGTGTGTGTGACGATGATGATGATGATGATGGTGTGTGTGACGGTGATGATGATGATGGTGGTGTGTACGACAGTGATGATGATGATGATGATGGTGTGTGTGACGGTGACAATGATGGTGTGTGTGACGGTGATGATGATGATGATGGTGTGTGTGACGGTGATGATGTGAAGATGTCCAGATGTGTCCAGACGGAGTTTAATCGTGCAGGCATTGATCCCTAATAAGCCTGTGATCAGTATCAATACGTGAGTGTTTTAATATGACTGAACATGTGATACAGATATTTATGTGTGAACGTTTTAAACACAATAATAACTGAGGAGCAGCAGGGAGCTGAGCACACAGCAGCAGCAGGACTGGAGCTTGTGGAGAATCACACCTGTTGCGTTGCCTGCTTTGTGTGCTTTATGTGCTTTGTGTACATGTTACATGAGTTAAACGATGACAGAGCTTCTTACTTGTTGAAGAGGACACACCAGCCACAGTGAGGGTCACCTGATCCCAGACAGTCTGAGCAGCTGCTGTACTGATCACAGCTCTCCACGGGCAGCCGGCTCACCTGGAACACACACACAGGGTCAGCACACACAGGGTCAGCACACACAGGGTCAGCACACACAGGGTCAGCACACACAGGGTCAGCACACACACACAGGGTCAGCACACACAGGGTCAACACACACACACAGGGTCAACACACACAGGGTCAGCACACACAGGGTCAACACACACACACAGGGTCAACACACACAGGGTCAACACACCTGTCTGTCTCACACACACACACAGTTAACACACATTCACACTGTTGAAGTTTCAGAAACTGATTTATGTTCATGAAACATAAAATTTAGTATCTGAGAAATTAATGTGTTAAAATGATTTGTTGGTTGTAAAAACACAACATGAGACAATCCCACAGCACACATGTATCTGTGTGTGTCTGTGTGTGTGTGTGTGTGTGAGGACACTCTGTTCAGTCTTCACTGTAAAAGACAGACAGCTTAATTGACTGACAGTGTGTGAGCTGGTTGGTCAGACACAGCTGGTCTGTGTGTGTGTGTGTGTGTCTACCCAGAATCCTTTGCAGCAGGCAGTCAGTAAACAGTCATTCAGGCGTTCATACATGAATGCAGTGATTGTCTGTGTCCTCCCTGACCTCGTTATCAGGTCTCCCTCTGAGACGCTGTCCCACATCCAGCAGCTGACTCAGCGAGTCTCTGCTCACACGTTCATTCAGCTCAAACACACAGATCCAGCTGATGATGACATCACAGCCCCGAGGTCATAAACAGGTCTGACACAGGACCTCCACTGAAATCTGATCAATTATCCAAACAGGGTTCTATTAATAATTCATCATTAGAAGATGATGGCTGATTGATCAAGCAGCAGAAACTGTGAAGTGTGTTTCTGCCCGATCAGTCCGATCATGATGACATCATCAGAAACCTGGTGATAAGTGTGTGTGTTTGTCTCATTCAGAACTTCCACAGTAAAGTTTAGTCGATCGCTGATCAATGATCTCACTGATGTCTGTGTGAACACTTCTGTAATAGAGCTGCTGGTGTATTATTGTGCGGCTGGCTGAGCTGTGGGGTCCTGTGGGTGAGAACAGCAGCAGCTGCAGGTCTGCCGTCAGGCTGATCACAACCCGACTCTGCGTTCTGATTGGCTGCTGGGTCCTCATGTAAATGTGTGTTTATGTAACACTGCAGTGAAGCGGAGCGGCAGCAGTTTCACTGCGACTGTGATTCAGCGTGAGCGCCGACCCTCTGATGATGATGTTACACACTCTGCTCCTGAACTTTAACATCACACCACAGCACGTGCTCACAGAGAGCCCAGGAAGGAGCAGCACGGACCTGAACCAGGTTTAAAAAGGCCAGTTCCTGTTTGGATAAATATTAATAACTGATCAATAGAATCCAGAATGGACCGGAGAGCTGAACGCACACCTGCTGTGACCCTGAAACCTGGGAGACCTGTTCATGGTGACGCAGCTGGGACCTGATGTCAGGAAGAACAAGATGTGGGTCCTCAGCTGCACAGGAACTAACAGTTGTTGAACTCTGTTTCCTCTCAGCGGTACAATAAGAGTGTTAACAGGGGACGGACACACACACACAAGCACACACACACACACACACACACTCTCAGGAACACAGTGAGCGCGGTGGCGCCAGCTGAGTGATACTCATATTTAGCTTCCTGTCTGCAGATGTTAAAACAACACAATTTATACCACATACACACACAGACACACACAGACACACACACGCCTGTGTGGGTCTATTTTCTTTATTTAAAGTTCTAGTCAGAACCTGTGTGTTTTCTGTGTGAGTGCACGCTGTGTGACCAGTTATTAATGTAAACAGGTCATGTGACCTGCTCTGACATGCTCAGGTCAGAAGGAGGCGGCGGCCATGTTTACCTGTCTGTCGCTCAGCAGGTAGATGTACTGGTGGTCCGGGCTGAACACCATGTCTCTCAGGATGGGCTTCCCCTCCACCACCGTCACCGTCTCGTACAGCAAAGCGTTGTCGGGCGGCGGCGGGACGCCGTCCACGCGGATCTGTAAGACACAGGGACCCATACGTCAGGCTAGCAGAGCGCTACGTCACAGCAGCTAACGTCTGCTGGTCCTGATGCTAAAATCCACATTAGTGACTCTGTTAGCATTGGTTAGCCATTTTGTTGCCTGTTTAAAGCAAAGGGCTGGGGGTGCTGATGATGATGATGATGATGATGATGAGTGTATGATTTTAAGTACAGCAGCAGGCTCATAAGGAGACGAACACTCTGCTTTAAAAAATGTGGAGCGACTAAAATAAGATTCCCCAAATCTCCCCAAAGCTCCTCCACCCCCACCCCCATCTCCGTCTGACCCAGAAAAACACCACAGAGGAAGAAGAGGAAGAGGAGGAGGGGTGGAACGAGAGAGAAGAAAAAAAAACATGAAAGAAAGAAATGTGATGAAAGGAAAGGAAGCAAGGAGAGAAGCCAAGAAGGAATCAAAGGACACCAAAGATTCAAACAAGAAAACGGGAGGAAGGAGACAGGAAACAAGGAAGCAAGGAAAGGAGGAAGGAGAAAGAACATAAGGATGGGAACACAAAAGATGAAGAGCGCCGAGCGAGGGATGAAGGACGAGTGTGTGTCGTTCCCTCAGTGTGTTAATTAGCTGTCTGCTCGTTAAGCAGGCAAGTTTAATTAGAGCTGACGAGCACACACACACACACAAGTCTGACTCAACACACACACACACACACAATCCTGTTTAACGGAGACACACACACACAGCGCAGGAGGAGACGTTAAAGTAGGACACTGCAGCAGACACACACATCTCTGACACACAGCTGAGCAGTGAGAGTGATCGATCCCACACACACACACACACACACACACACACACACGTACTCTTTCAGGAGAGAACATGTTTGTGTTTCCTCTCTGCTGAGATTTTACCTGGAAGAAGAAAGAAGTGCTGTTTCCAGAGGGAGGAGTGTAACTGAGCTGCCACTGCGCTCTGAGGCTGCAGACACGCTAACACTTTCCACCTGCTTACAGTGTTTGTGCTAAGCTAGGCTAACACAACCTCGATCTGTCAGCCATTGCAACCAGACTGCTTTCGAAATCAGCACAATGACAAACACACACGTTACACAGACAAATACAGGCTCTGACAGAAGAGGAGAAGAGGAGGAGGAGAAAAGAAGAAGAAGAAGAGGAGGAGAAGATAGAAAAGAAGTGTCAGGAGAAGAAGAATGGAGCGACAGTGACGGAGCAATAGAGGAAGTGACCTCTGACCTCTGACTTGTGACTTCCAGCTGGGATTCAAACCATCAACCCCTGCTTTGTTCTGAACAGCCCAAGGACACACACACACACAGATTTGACCTTTGACCTGCCACAGACACATCCTGCCTGCTGTCTGTCAGAGTGTTACATGTGTTGCTGTCGCACAATAAATCACTACGTTTTACCACGGAGTCTGGTTTAAGGTCTGTGACGGAAACACAGACACAGTGAGTGTGTGTGTGTGTGTGTGTGTGTGCTGACAGACACACACTCTCTGTCAGATCAGACCCTTAGAGTTTCATTATCTGACGGGATCATGTGACAAAAACAAACCCAGTTACTGATCCAATTAGCTCTGCCTGTAACCTCCACCAGCAGCTGGGTGCAGCTGATCTCACTCAGGGACTCCACCAGAGCCTCCACCAGAGCCTCCATCAGAGCCTCCATCAGAGCCTCCACCAGAGCCTTCATCAGAGCCTCCATCAGAGCCTTCATCAGAGCCTCCATCAGAGCCTTCATCAGAGCCTCCATCAGAAGCTCCATCAGAAGCTCCACCAGAGCCTCCACCACAAGCTCCACCAGAACTTCCATCAGAAGCTCCATCAGAGCCTCCACCAGAGGCTCCACCACAAGCTCCACCAGAGCCTCCACCAGGCCCTTCATCAGAGCCTCCACCAGAGCCTCCACCAGAGCCTCCACCAGAAGCTCCATCAGAGCCTCCATCTGAGCCTCCACCAGAAGCTCCATCAGAGCCTCCATCTGAGCCTCCACCAGAAGCTCCATCAGAGCCTCCATCTGAGCCTCCACCAGAAGCTCCATCAGAGCCTCCATCTGAGCCTCCATCTGAGCCTCCACCAGAAGCTCCATCAGAGCCTCCATCTGAGCCTCCACCAGAAGCTCCATCAGAGCCTCCATCTGAGCCTCCATCTGAGCCTCCACCAGAAGCTCCATCAGAGCCTCCATCTGAGCCTCCACCAGAAGCTCCATCAGAGCCTCCATCTGAGCCTCCACCAGAAGCTCCATCAGAGCCTCCATCAGAGCCTCCACCAGAACTTCCATCAGACACCAGCTGATTTAACACTCACAGCTTGTTTCATGTTGGGTTAAACACAGTTTTTCATTTTCACTGTTTGTTCTGCTCAGCTATTGGAGGAAAGCTGATCCACACACAGACACACACCCACCCCCGCCTGCAGCCAGCTGCCTGAAATTCCACTGTAATGCAATACCTCAGTGTGTATCAGTGTGTGCGTGTGTGTAAAATAACTATTAAATGTGTGGTCCTGTCCAATGCTGAGTAAAGCTGCCAGATGAACCGCCTACATTACTGATAATACTGACTGACAGTGTGTGTGTTTGAGGCTGATAACACACACACAGCTTCACCTGCTGTAGGGTTAGGTCAGTGTGAAGGTTTCTTCATGCTTCTTGTTATGAACACTGTTTATATTGTAACATGTATTCAGAGCTTCCACTGAGAACCTCCTCTCCTCTCCTCTCCTCTCCTGTCTGTTTATGTCATGGCAGGAAACATCAGAACTTCTATTCTTAACTTCGATTATTCTTCTGTGTTGTTTCTTTGTAATGATCCCTCTGTGAACCCCTCCTTATGATGATGTCAGTCTGTCTGATCAGGTTCTATGTTCTTTAATGTGTAGGCAGAACCTCAGTGGTTTTAACCCTGTTAGCCTCTAAGAAACATATTGAGACGTTGAACACTCACTGCTGTAACATGTGTCTGTTAACAGACTCATTCTGCTCTCATTCAATCTGTCGGCCTCCCTCTAACATTCACACACATTACAGCAGCCTGAAACTCAACACCTGCACTGCTTCACTGCACACACACAGACACACACTCACACACAGACACACACTCACACACAGACACACACACACACAGACACACTCACACACAGACACACACTCACACACAGACACACACACAGACACACACTCACACACAGACACACACACACAGACACACACAGGCACACACAGGCACACTCACACACAGACACACACTCACACACAGACACACACAGACACACACAGGCACACACACAGACACACACACACACACAGACACACACAGACACTCACACACAGACACACACAGACAACACTCACACAGACACACACACACAGACACACACTCACACAGAGACACACACAGGCACACACACAGACACACACTCACACACAGACACACACAGACACACTCACACACAGACACACACTCACACACAGACACACACAGCCGGTTAGCATGCTACGTGCTCAGGTTTCCTCCAGCTGCTGCTGCTTCTCTGCTGCAGACTTCTTTCTCATCATGTTCTCACTAATGTGGACAAATTTAAGAATGATGTTTTCCTCAAGTTCTCCTTTGAAACCAAAGCAGCTCGACAACAGAGGTCCTCTGAGTGCTCGCCCTGAAGCCCAGACTGAGCCCCAACACGCCGCTTCTACAACCAGACACAGTAAACCCCTCTGAGGACATCACTATGTCTTTGAAACCAGGAAAATAAGAATTAGTAGTTTATTTGTTTATTATGATTAAATCCAGACCTCAGGATCCCAGCTGCCTGTCTGCCTGCATGTTCATATCTGTGTACCATAAATCACACAACTGTCAAATCCTCCTTTGGGTGCAGCTTCCTGCTCAGGGTTAGAAGAACTTCTGTTTAAATTCTGCTCCTTATCACCTGACTCCTCAAACCTGCTGCTTCTAACCTAAGAGGAGCAAGAAGACAGCAGCAGGTCTGCACCTGAGTGATCAGCTGCTGACAGCGCCACCAACAGGACACACACAGGCTGCTGTCACCGACGTATCAAAGCATTAACCAGGAGTTGAGATGAAAAATAAATGTGTCGCCTCGATCTCCAGACAAAGATGAGACAGGGTGTGTGTGTGTGTGTTTGAGGACCATCGTATCCATTCAGCTCCTTCAGACAGACACTAAACATTGTTCAGTCAGCCATCAGACCCTGAGGGAGGAAGAGGAGGAGGAGGAAGGGCAGTGAAGGGTGAAACAGGCAGGGGGGAGGCAGTTAAGCTTATTAGTTCCTCCCCATCCCCCAGTAAACACACACACACACACCGCAGACAATACTGAGACCACCAACTGAAGGTTTTAAGCCCTCAGGCGTGCACACACACACACACACACACTCTCACACACAGACACACACTCTCTCTCTCTCTCTCACACACACACACACACACACACACACACACACACACACACACTGAATGTGTCAGCCCTCTGATGTTTGGTAGATCAGCTGTTTTCCAGTTGATGCTCTGACTTGTGTTTACCTTTAAAGGCTCTTATTTTGGTAGTTTTGGGAACGCTTCCTGTTCCCCCGTGACAACATGTGAATGTTTTCTGTTTGGAGACGCTGACCTCTGACCTCTGACCCCCTCACCTCACACACTGACGTGTGAGGACACATGGACACATCTTTTCCAAATAAAAGCTGCAGACTCTCGTCTGTACACGCGGACAAAAACCGTGGAATGCTCCTTTAATTACCCAGAATCCCATTCAAAGAGTTCTATTAGAAGACTGTTGATTTAACTCTTCGCAGCTCACGGTAATCACTCTGCAGTGCTTCAGAACAATTGACGACTAATCGATCAGCTAATGGATGGCACTGCTGCTGAGGGCCTGAGAGTGTTCCTCCTTTAAGCTGCATTATCATCACCATGGTAACAATTATACCTGATACAAGAGACCCCCCCCCCCTCCTCCACCCACTCCTCCATCTACTGGATTGAGTGGTAGAACGAGGGAGAGATAAACAGAGAGAGAGAGGATGAAGTGTGAAGAGTCTTCAGTCTCTTCAGGGAGCTGACAGATTTGCTCGTTCTTCCATCATCGCCTTGGCAACCGAATAATAATTAATCCACCTCTGTGTGTGTGTGTGTGTGTGTGTGTGTGCACGTGCGGTATGAAAGTGTGTGTTCTGCAGTGTGTGTGTGTGTGATATTTTCGTGTTGCCTGTGGTGATGCAATGATATCTCTCCTTCAATATGTAGGGCAGCTGTTAGCAGAGAGAGGAAGGAGGTCAGAGCAGGAGGATCCACGTCAGGACCTCCACTGGAGACCTGCTCATTCCACCTGTAAGCCTTCACATCATCAAACACAGAACCTCCAATACACCTCTGCTGATTAACCCCAGAAACATGAGGACTGGACTCCACCTGTCCTCTGAAGAAGCCAACAGTCCTTCCCATTCCCTCTGAGGATGGGCTAATGTAGCCCGTGAGGCCATCTGTAGCTAGCTGCAGCCCCTGAGGCCGGCTGCAGCCCCTGAGCTGACAGAGCTGGGTTGAAGCCGTCAGTGTGACGGAGAGCAGAGCACACAGGAATGTGACTGTAAACTGACGTCTAGCACCAAACACACTGCTGCTCCTACTGTTACTGCACAGGGCTGTGTTCAGGTATTTATTACCAACCTCAAACTGTCTCTGTAAGGTCTGTCCCAAACAGAGGACTGGACCTGATGTCCTCACAACCTGTCCTATGAGCTGCTCCTTATGAAGCCCCGAACATGTCCAGGAAGGCAAAGCCTCCATCAGAACTCAGTTTATCAGACTATTAGAGAATCAAACTTCTTACTTATGAGCAGCTCCAAGCTCCATTAAAACAACAGGTCAGCCCCCCCACTGTGGACACAAAGGGGAGACCTGGACAAAGTGTCCCCACAAACACAGACCTTTAGTCAGCTGGTCGTCCACCTGCTGCTGCGTCTGTCCGTCTGTGGTCTGTTTGCTCAGCACTAATCAGCTGCTCGTCCACATGGACGCCATGTTTGCTGCTGTCCACACAGCCTCAGTGTGTGTGTGTGTCTGTGTGTGTGACTCCAACAGGAAGTGCTCTCATGTAAAAATGGGAGCTGCGCTGTGATTGGCCAGCAGCTCAGAGCTGGTTAGCTGGTTCAGGCTGATGAAACGCCAGGAAACCGTTTAAAGAGGAAACGCTGCAGGAAGAACCACGGCTGAGAACTGGGACATCATGAGGAGGTGAAGCTCCGCCCACCCCCCTCACTGCTCCTCCTCCCCCTCCCTGCTCCTCCGTCACATTGCAGACAGTATTGTGCCTCCTCCTCCTCTCAGCAGTATTTTGCTTCAGATCTGAAATCACTGAGAAGACCCCCCTCTCCTCCCCTCCCCCTCCTCCCCCCCCTCTTCCTCCCCTCCTCCTCCCCCCCTGTATTTTCTGGTAATGTGACCCACTTTCAGGTGCTCGGTGGATTAAAGCTCAGCTCTGCTGCCTCAAACACTTTCTCCAGATTTTTCTCCTCACTTCTCCGGTCTCCCTCTGCTTCCTCGTCATTCCTCTTTTTTCCTTCTCACCCCCCCTCCCGATAAATGCTTTGGTTGCAGCTCGGATCAATTCTTGGGAATACACTCTGATCAGCAGCTGCAGCTCAGCTTCATGTTTGCTTTTTTTCTCAGCATCAGATGAGAAATCCTCCTGACAAATTAGCCTGTTAGCTAACACGATGACGACAAATCCTCCTGACCATATATGGAACCCCAACAGGAAAAGATGGCGGCTCAGGGTACGAAGTTAGTGAGTCACAAAAACATAACGTTCAAAGGTTTTGTCCATATAAACACAAACACACACACACAGATGCACACACACACAAACAGACACACACACACACACACACCCAGACACATACACAAACACACAAAGACCCACATGCACAAACACACACACACACTGACACAGACAGACACACACAGACAGACACACACACACACACAGACGCACACGCACACACTGACACTGACAATGTTATTTTCCTGATACTTGAAGCAGCGTTCAGTCTTTAATTTAACGTTTCACCTTCATGTCCCCACAACATGAGGAAAACAGTCTGAGGGGAGCCAGTGTGTGTGTCAGAAGTCTAACCATGTTCAGATTTAGACTGGGTGTGGCGCACACACACACACACACACACACACACAGACCAACACACACACAGTTTTACAGGATAACTTGTAGCCTCGCTTTTTAAATCAGACCACACACTGTTTTTACTACTGTGTGTGTGTGTGTGTGTTTCTGACGTCACACTGAAACATGTCCTTTGAGACGAACTTTATGGATTTAGCTCTAAAACACGGTCAATAAGAGGAGAGAGAGACATAGAGAGACAGAGGGGGTGAGGAGGGTGAGGAGGGCAGCGAGGGGGAGATGGAGAGGAATAAAACAAAGAAAAGAGAGATGAAGTCATTCCCCAAGGTGAGATGTGAGACAGAACACACACACACAGATAAGACTGCAGCTACACACTGAACCCAGAGCAGAACAATAAAGACCTAAAGACAGCGAATCATAAATGATGCTGCAGCTACACCACAGAAGAAGACGCGTTTCCATGACGAGATGCAGCCATGACAGCGTGTGTGTGAGGGCTTCATGTGCTCCTTTAAAAGGAACATTTATTTAATGTTCTATTCCTGAATGCCCCTCAGCACAACGTGAAGGTTAGCATTAGGCTAACAGGCTAGCACTGCCTCTCTGCCTGCACCCTGGAAGAAGCCCCACTTCTCCACAGCTGAGGCCGGTCCTCACACAGACACATGTTCCAGCACACACACACACACACACTCAGTCCCAGGTGTTTAGAGGTGCCTCCTAAACACCTGCATTTATTACTGTGACAGCTAGGCTAAAAAAACACTGCATTAAATAATTACAGGAAACACACACACAGTGCAGGAAAAGGTCTGGCACGCCGCCACACTCTCACACACACACACACACACACAGTCGGAGGTCAAACAGTTAGGTAAACAGAGTAAATCATTCCTCTGCTCTGTGGCAGGTTCAAACCCGTTAGCACGGCGACACCGCAGCGCTAACAGCCGAGACACTTACAAGGACGGATTAGGAGACAAAGACGGCGCGCCTCCACCGAGAGGAGCCACACGGAGCTCTTTGACTGTGGATACACACCCTGCTCAAAGAGGCGACACACACTCAGACTCACAAACTGCACTCCTGCTCAGCCAATCACACACATTAAGATTCAGACGCACAATTTCCAATCAACATGTTTCTGACAGGATGAATGAATGATGCACCTGGACACAGTTCATCACATCGTTTCCACCAAACCCTGCACACACACCAGCAGCTGTCAGCACACCACCCACAGCCACGGGCAGCCTGCTAGCACAGCTTCACACATGGTGCCATAACGTTGTTATCAGCAACTAATGAGCTAATGATGCTAATGACAGATAGCATTAGTACAGCTCTGTATGTCTGCACCTGTTAGCAAGCTTTAGCATTAAAGCTAACAGGCTGCTGCTCTGCAGCTGGAACTGTTAGCATAGCAATGCTAGCATATTCAAAATGCTTTAGCTTTATTGATACCTGATCAGTGGTGAGCAGAAAATCTATAGACAGCTCCCGGGGGTCAGTTTACAGGAAGTAAATACACACACACACAGGTTCAGCCTCATCACAGGAGCTACATCTGCTTTCAGCTAAAACATCTGGAAACACACACAGGGCTGCGCCTGTCAGCGGATGTTTTAACACCTCATTGATCCGGGCTTCCAGCCTCTATTTCTGCACTCTCACATAACATCTGAATTACACCTTGATGGAAACCACACACACAGGAATACAGAATACATAAACAGGCAAACAAACTCATGTGAGCACAAAAACACAACCCGAGGCGAGGGTGGGATTTATGGCTGTCTGGCTGGCCCCTGACAGCAGCAGCTCGCCCAGGCAGAGACATAAATCTGCACCCAGGCTTCAGACTTGGCCTGTTCTCCCTGATCCATTTAGAGACTATTAAAGGGGGGGGGGCAGGAGGCGGTGGTCACAAACAGACCCAGCATGTGAGGAGGTCTGCAGACGTTGGTTCAGATGGTCTGATGATCCAGACAGGAGCTGCTGATGCATCACTCTGCCGGCCTGACAGCATACATCTAATCTGACAGATCGGACATGTTTGGATGTAGGCTGGCGGCACAGATCACATGAGAGGGGGGGGGGGGGGGGGGGCTTCAAAGGTGGACGTCCCTCCAAACTATGTGTGTGTTTATTTTGTTTTCTGTTGTTTATTTACAGGAGGAGAGGGAGCGGAGTGCAGCCAGACTCTGAGGAGCAGCTCCATGACCTCAACAGGCAGCTTACAGCCACACTGCTAACTGCTAGCAAAATGCTAATGACATGTTTCCTGTAAGCACGGAGCCCAGTCTGCTCTAAACGGTCAGATCCGAAGTCCACCTTTCAGCACCTGCTCTGTCACACAGTGACCACTTATCGAATGTACACAAACCGTTAACCCTTACACACAACAATACAACGTCTACATTTGGCTGCAGTACCATGAGCGACCACCAGGAAAACATCAGCTGCAGGTCAGGCAGGCAGAAACCAGTTCTCTGTCATTTGATTGGTTAAGAGCTGCTGCGTTCAGACCAAGGAGGGGAGGGGTTTAGGGGCTGGTTTCTCTGTTGCCACGGCGACTGCCAATCGTATGTAATCTAATTTACAGCCAATCAAAACAAAAACACCAGCTGGTCCTTAACTCAGCACAAACAGGGAGGAAAGTAAGTGTGTGTGTGTGTGTGTGTGTGTGTGTGTGTGTGTGTGTGTGTGTGTGTGTGTGTGTGTGTGAGCCCAGGTGTTAAGTCTTCCTCCTGCAATCACACACCGATCAGCCTCCGTTAGTGTTCCAGTCCTCCCGCTCTCTGCACAGTCAGGTTGTGTGTGTGTGTCTGTTTGTGTCAGCACCAGCAGTCACATTTAGATTCTCTACCTGCACCTCATGTCACACGTGTTGCCTTCAGGGACCATGGGAAAGTTCAAAGCCTGCAGGTTGTTCCAGCTGGTGTGAATGCTGTCATTTAAAAACATGATGCAAACCCAGAGCTCGCTGTGAGAGGGCCTGATCAATACAAACACAACACTACGAACACACGCCTCATGGTGGCGCTGTGAACGCCCCGAGTGTCAGTGCATCAGGTTTCTACAGCCGCCTGCAGCAGCTCTGCTCTGTCGTGTCTGACTGAGGCTGATCCTGACAGGTGGAGGTAGACGGAGCGCCGGCAGACCCACCGCTCATCAGGAAGCGTGTGTTCAGAGGCAGCCGCTGCCTCGCTGTGGTTTGGGTCGCCTCCAAATTCCTGCTCTGCAGTGAAAGAGGAACAGGTGCAGGCCTCTCCTAATAATCATCATCTATATGAAACTGAATCAACAGATTCATTTCCCTCTCTGGCTCAAAGGGTACCTCCCCCCCCCTCCCACCCACCGCCGCCGCTGCTGCAGCAGAAAATGATGTTTGGAAGAAGCAGGTGCAGGCGGCTCGCTTACAAACAGACATTACTGTTATTAGAATAAAAGCTTTAATTCCCCGTCGTCTCATTAGCCAATAATGGCTGTGCTCCCTCTGAATGCCACAGCTGATTGGCTGACTCATCTCTGCTAATTCACTTAAAGCTAATGGAGAGAGGTGGAGGAGGAGGAGGAGGAAGAGGGGTTCTCTTTAGGAGAACCTTTCACTCCACACAAAGAATAAAATCACATTTTTGTTGTTTGACAGAGCCGACCAGCAGGAGGCGCCCCTGCTCGGCATCATGGGAAGCTTTAACCGTTATCTGAGCTGTGTCCTCCTGTTTCTTTATGTCATGTAACAATCTACAAATCTACAAATATCAGCTGACAGAAGAGTCACAGCTGTTCAGGGCTGAGAGCCCCAGACTGCACTTCCTCCAGCGTCCACTGGAGGCGTCATCAACAGTGAGATGGCCTTTCCAAACAGACCTTCGACCAAGCAGCAGCTAAATACTGAAGCTAACATGGACGCTAACTGCAGTTCCTACAGTGTCCACTGTGAGTCCCCACAGACAGCAGACATCAAGATGTGACCGGCCGGTCAGAGTGAGGGACCGATGAAGGTCTGAAAATCTGTCAGGGTGAAGCTGCGTGACTCAGAGCTGCACTCATCCAGGCACGCTTCACAGTGTCAGGCCTCCAGAGCGGCTGCAGGCTGCCAGTCAACCAGCCAGCCAATCAGTCAGCCAGTCAGTCAGTGCTGATGTGATTATGTCGTTAGAGGCCGACTGGGCCGAGTCCCAGCAGCAGTCCCGGGCTGCCACCAGGCCAGAGGAGGAACCAGCTGACCCAGCAGCAGCATGGAGTCTAACTGAGGCTGTGATGAAGCTGTCAGTAACAGGCTCTACACTAAGAGATGAAGGGGTTAGCTTAGATTAGCTTAGCCTGAAGACCTGAACCAGGTCTGTCTAGGCTTGTGCAAAATCGTATCGTGTGCAATTAATCGTCAGAAAAACTGTCACCGATTAATATTTGCCACTTATCGATTACGGCGATTAGTTGCGTTTCGTCATGATGACGCATTTTTGTGTGAGACGTACACTCACCATCACCCTCAAGCGCGCACATGTGAGCCCACAATAACAATAATGGCGGAAGGCAGTGGTGTTCAGTTAAATGATGCGGAGGTTCAACGTCTGTCACCATAAGCCGGAGCACGAAGAAAGCCAAAGAAAGCGCGACGAGGCCACAACGCCGGCTACAGCTGTAGTGTATAGTGCCGCGCATGCATACGCGACATGCATTAGGTGTGAAGCGTGGAGCTTTGGTTGTTGCCATAGCAACTGGATGTTTGCTCGGATCAAAGGAGAAGCTGCCTCCAGATCTTTATTTAAGGACTCCACAGCAAGATAGGAAAACATTACAACAGCGAAGTCTCCTCCAGCAGATATCGGAAAGAATTCCACTCAGCCGAGAATCCGCGATACGTTTAGTCATTGTGCTCCTTACGACCAAACTAAGCGCTGGAAGAACGTAAGGCAGGTTGATTTGCACAGACACACATTTAAATGTGGTTGTTTGTTTGTAATGTTTTTTCTGCTGCTGCTCTACAGTACGAGTGAAAACATGCACTAGTGTGAGACATATTCCAGTCACAGGTTAATTTGCACAGACAGATTTTTTTTAACTTTAATAATCACTGATGTGGCTTTTCTGAACTTATTTGTCCTGTTAAATTTTAATGTTGATATGCACTGCTTTGTGACTTAAGATAAGAACATTTGAAGGACAAAGTTACTTTAAACGTTTGCTTCATTATTACTTTGAAACAGTTTGTGCATCTGTTATCAATACATATTTCAAACATGGTTGGTGCCTAATCACTACTTACCAGCTTAACCTGTTAGAATGAATAGTTAACTTGACTGATGATTTGTCAGTATCAATTCAGAACAATGTGGCGATTTAGAGTCAAAAACATGTAAGTGCAATTGTCATCAATTAATCGTCAAATTAATCGTTATCGGCTAAATGCCACAATTAATCGTGATTAATTTTTTTGCCAATATCGCCCAACCCTAGGTCTGTCCCAGTGGATCCACAGAGAGCCTCAGCTTAGCTCTGTTTGTTAGCATTGTTAGCTCCATTTGGCTAAGTTTCCTTCGAGGACAGTCAGTCTGTCCCAGAGGAAGCTGCTGGACTCTGTTTCAGGAGGAGGTCAGCTCAGACCGCCGGCTGTGGTCGGACTGGTTGTGGCCCAGTTGAACCCTCTGCAGCAGGGTGGAGCTGCAGTTTAAAAACAGCGTGTGTTTCTTCTGTGCGTGGTGGCACAAACCAAACGTCCCTGCATGGTGGCCTCAGGTTTCAGGTCCACTTCCTGCTGGCTCGCCGCCGCTCTGAGGCGGAGCTTCACCTCCTCCTCCTCCTCTTCAGACAGGAGAAACATATTTGCAGGATCGTGGCTCTGGAATGTTCCTCAGCGTGGATGGTGCTGTCCGGATGTCAGCCGGTGACCTCTGAAGGTCAGGAAGCCTGCAGGCGTCTCAGAGGCAGCGCCATGTGCACTCACAGCTGCAGTAGTGGCTGTAGAGATAATGGTCGCCGTGGCAACAGCAGTAACAGATTTCCCATCTATCAGTGTTGTTTTTACGATCAGCTGATCTGACAGCTGATTGGCTCAGAGAAAGTGTGATGTCATCAGCATGTTAGGAGTGAGAAAGGCGACAGGAAGCTGGAGGGATGTCTCAGGAGGATGGGTGTGTGTGTGTGTGTGTGAGAGCAGAGTCTCATGTTGGGACATATTTTCAGTGTCTGAGTGTTCAGAACCTGTCATGTCAACAAGGTCCTCACAAAGATGAAACTGCACGAGTGTGTGTGTGTGTGTGTGTGTGTGTGTGTGTGAGAGAGAGAGAGAGAGAGAGAGTGTGTGCGCGCCGGCAGTTCTTTGTTCTGCTTCCAAAACAAACAGGCCTGAGGGGAGAGAGGAGACACGCTGCACTGACCGCACCTCCCTACACACACACACACACCCTATCTCTCCCTCTCAGCTGTCCAATCAGAGCCAGACTCACACTCTTTGGGGGACTTGATGAGGTTGTGTTTTCATGAGAAGTGAAAGTCGTCTTCTTACATGCTGACAACATCAGGGACCTTTCACACACACAACAGACCCACCAATGTCCAGGGTTTAAATGTCTCTGAAATCAACACAAAGCAGCAACATGACATAACTGCAAGAGGCCAGTGAGTGACCACACACACACACACTGTAAATACTCCACAGCAGTCAGTGAGGTCGCTGGCTTGAGACACATCTCACATCATGTGACAGCCTCTCTGACCTCACAGCGTCAGTCTGACTCTGGGACCCGGCCAAAATAACATGTCCAGGGGCCCCTCAGGAGGTTCATCCATCCACAGCTAGAGACAGAGGTCCACTGATGGGGACATAAGACAGCCAGATGGACGCCTGCTGATCCACACCATCATCACAATAACACAAAGGACTGTAACATTAATAAAGAGACCAGAAAAAGACGACAAAGAAGGAGACGGACAGATGGAGGTTAGGTCAACACAGAGTTGGAGTTATGACTTGTTGTTTCTGCCTCAGAGGAAACCATCAGGAGGACGGAGAGGCTCTGTGTGACCTCTGAGATGATCTTGCTCAGTCTGAAGGAGCAGGTCCAGCAGTCCCAGCAGCGCCCCCTCTGACAGCAAACAGGATCTGCTCCGACACTTCTAATCTGCAACTACATTTCCCACAATGCCTGAGGTACAGCTGCCTGCAGCCTACAACCAGGAGGGGGAGGAGGAAGTGGAGGAGAGGGAGGAGGTGGAGGAGGAGGGAGGAGGAGGAAGAGGAGGGGAGGAGGTGGAGGAGGAGGAGGAGGAAGTAGAGGAGGAGGAGGAGGAAGAAGAGGAGGAGGTGGAGGAGGAGGGGGAGGAGGAAGAGGAGGAGAGGGAGGAGGTGGAGGAGGAGGAGGAGGAAGTAGAGGAGGAGGAGGAGGAAGAAGAGGAGGAGGAGGTGGAGGAGGAGGGGAGGGGGAGGAGGAGGAGGTGGAGGAGGAGGGGGAGGAGGAGGAGGAGGAAGAGCTTCACTAAACATAGAAACTAGACTTCTCCGCCAACTCTGAGCCCTGAACATCTGAGGGCCACAGGCGGCCATTTTAACCAGCACGGAGACGACTCCTGCGGCTGCTCCTCCTCTCAGAGGTCAGCGTTCAGAGGAATATTAAAGCAGCAGCTGTGTGGGAGGAGAGGTGAGCGGGGCGACCGCCAAGAGGATTCATTCACATCAGCCGGCCGCCGTTTTCAGCCAATTAAAATTCAGCGCTCAGCAGCAGAGAGGAGCTGAGTGTAGAAGCAGAGGAGGCTTCTGCTCATGATGGCTGCTGAGAGAGAGAGTGTGTGTTCATCTCAAAGGTCAAAGGGCAAATCTGAGGGAATGTATTGATCACTCTAAGCAGCAGCAGAAGGATGAGGAATGGATGTTTTCCTGATGGAGGACCTGAGCTGATGGAGCAGACTCCTCCTCAGAGAGGCGGAGGCGTCCTGCAGGGAGGACGAGCGCCGCGCTCTGACACAAAACAGACGTGTTGTTCTGCTAAGTGGGACATTTCTCTGACAGCCTGAGACGGTTCAGCTGTGCAGAGACAGCAGCTCCGTCCTGTCTGCACACACTGTTATGAAAGCAGATAGTAATAAGAGCAGAGCCACGGGCTGCGGCGCTCCGAGGACACGCAAAGACGTGAGACGTTCACCAGATACCTGCTGACTGAGGCATGGTCTGTCCTCTGCAGCCAGCCACCACAACCAGAGAGACGGACAGCAGAGAGACCAGACCAGGACAGCCAGCCTGAGACTCGTCACCAGGTGTGACAGCTCTGACACTCAGACACAGACAGACAGCCGTCACAGAGGCTGGACTTCGACCGTCCAATCAGCTTCCACTTCAAGCCTTCACTGACTTCAAACATAAATGAGACAGCAACACTGAAGCAGCTGTTTTCACACACACTCTGCTCTTCATCCTCTTCATCCTCCTACCTTCTTCAGCTGGCCACTCCGTGTCCCCACGAACACCACCGTGTACTCTCCGTAGGTGTAGGCGGCCACGGCGCCCATGCCCTCGGTGCGGTCCTCGTACAGCGGCTGGCCCTCGATCACCCGCAGGCCTCCGAGCGGCTGGTTCAGCACCAGGCCGCAGAAATCGTCCCCTATCTGCTTCGGCTGTGGAGGACAGAACATAAAGAGGACATCAGCTCCACGCTGCAACTGCAGCAGACACACACACAGATACACACAGACACACACACAGACACACAGACAGAGACACACTTTCAGGGCCGAGCCTCTGTGTGTATGTTCCACGTTCAGCGTATGGAACAGGGAGGAGACGCCTTATTACAGGCTGCACACACACTCAGAGGTTAGCTAACACCCTGTCATTAGCGGCTTCAGGACCCAGCAGGGTGGAAAACTTCCCTCTGCTAATGTCACATTTCAGGCAGCACCGGGCAGCTCAGGAGGCACTTTACGCACAGTGCTGCCGCCATCTTCCATCACATGACCCCAGCGCTCTGTGCTGGTTCGCTGAACAGCAGCAAAGCCGGAAAATCAGCATGTCACAGTCAAACTCATCAGTCTGACGCAGACTGCAGGGGGCGCCAAACAGGGGCGGACCTTGTGTGTGTGAGATATTTCTGTGTTGTGTGTGTGTGATAAAGGGAGCTTTCTGCTTTCACTTGGGTCCATCTCTCACACACGGTCTTCATAGTCCCGCTCTTTGCTCTGAGGACGTGAGCTTCTTATGAAGTTACTGAACTTTTGCTGCAGGGTCCTCACGAGTGTGAAGGAAGGTCCTGCAAACACACACTGGGGTCTTACTGTAGTTGTGAGGGCTGTCATTAGCCTGAACCCTTAAACCGTCACTGAGGGGCACACAGTGTCCCCACAATGCAGGAATGTCCTCACTATGATGGCAAAGACACTAGGAGGACAGGTCGTGACATGTACACACACACACACCCTGCTGTTTACCACAAAAGAAGGAGGTCAGAGCCTGGACTTAAGCCCCGCCCCCTTCACTCTCTCTCACCCACACAGTAGCACAGGCCATTAGCTCATATTTCATCTTTTTCATCAGCGTGTGGCTGATTGGCTGTGATTGGCCAGTTGGGCGGGTGGTTGGTTGGTTGCCGTGGGCAACTCCAACTCCAACCCCAGTCCGTCACCCCACCCCCTCTCTTCTTTCCAAATCCAGGCTCCGGCCCCGAACTTGTCTCCTGGTGGGTTTCCCTGCCTGGTTGCCATGGTTACCACTGCAGGCCATTACCGCCATGAATAAGAACATCATCTACCCCCGACCTGAAATAACCCCACTGCACACACACACACACACACAGAACATGGAGACAGAGGGGGTTCTTCTTCTGTTCCTTATTTTCTGTCTCATTCATGGAAAACTAATTCTACTTAAAGATTCATCTTGTGAGGACATCAATCTGTCCCTATGGAGGACTTATGGGGACTCAAAACACCCTGTCCCTGTGATGAGTAAATTGTGCTGGTTTAAGTGGTGTGTGTGTGTGTGTGTGTGTGCATGCGTTGCAGCCCAGGGGCAGCTCCTAGTAGACATGTGCAGCTTCCACAGCGGGACAGAGACAAAGAGGCAGACAGACTTCAGTCCATGGTGCAGTCTGAACTCACCGTATGGATGCAGGGCAGCTCCTTGTTGAGTAACCATGGTAACGAGAGCCGGCCCTCTCCGCGGTAACAGGTGCGGATCCTTTCCCTCATGGAAAGGTTGATGTGCTTGAGTGTGAAGAGGCAGAGGACCGTCTCCCTGGGTGGGTTCGAGCGATTCTTCTGACCCTGAAAACATACGAGAGCGTGAGCCCCGGCACCACAATCCCAGCACGCGGAAACAAGGACGGAAAAGTGGCCATCACCTGTGAGAAGACGACAAACAGCACGTCGTCGTCCTCAGACAGCCCCAGTGCCTGGGCCAGCCGCCGCCCCGGTTTCTGCTTGTAGGCAGCCTGGACCAGCCGGTACTCAACGCCATCTTTGGTGCAGCCTAGAGGAAACTCCACGTACGAGTAGAACTCTGTGTCGTTGGAGCACATCCGGACGATCTTGGAGGTGAAGAACTTCTCTCCACCAGCGTCCATCTGTGTGAGCTGCGTGTCCAGCTGCAGCGTCAGGAAGTACACGTACGTGCGGCTGGAGAAGCCGTAGACGTAGTAAATGTCAAAGGCTGGGTAGAGCGACAGGGTGTCCGACGGGATCTTGATCTGTGAGGAGACGAACTCGTCCTGGTAGACCAGCGAGAACATGTTGACGCTCTCCTCGTCTGCCACCAGCTTCCTGCTGGACAGCGTGGGGAAATACTCCGACTTTCCGTCGATGGCGGCACCGATGAAAAGGCGACTGCTGCCCTTCACCGGCTTCTTCCTCTTGGGGTCGGCCGTCCAGTCGTCCTCACCAACAACCACGCCTGCAGAGGAAGAGGAGGAGTCACAGAGTTTAATCCCTGTCTGCACCATGGAAACACAGGGTGACCCTCCACCTTTAAAGAACATGCTGTGTTCACACTGCAGGAACCTACGCTGCCTCTCTGGGAAGAAAAGAGTTAAACCTGCACCCGAGGACTGACTGAACGTCCATGAGGACATAAACTGAGGGATTTAAGGGTCGATTCTATGAGAATGTTCTCAGATGAGGAGCTACATCACTGGAACTAAAGCTACAACACCATCCAGACAGAAACAGTCCTTTGTTATTTGTTTTCCCCAAAAACAGAAGACACAACCCCTCAAAACACACACTGTCAGCCTCAGCGGCATCACTGCAGGTGATTGTGTTACATCTGTTTTTTTATTGCCTGACAGTCGACAAAAAGAGCTCCATCAGACAGTCCAGCACTTCCTCCAGGACTGTCCCTGAGCAGGAACTTTCTGCAGCTTCGTCCAGGCCCCGGTTCCTCTGAGGGTCCCCATCACCTCGCTGAGCGAAGCCTTAGTGAATCCAAACTTTAAGGCTCTTCTGATGATGAAAAGACCTCAGACATCAGATCCTCCTCACATGTGAGTCTGATGATGAAGCGGCGGCTGCCTCTGCTTGGTGTTCTGGATGTTCTGGAGGCGCCTCCTCCGCTCTGATCAGCTGTTTGACTACATTAAAGTCAGCTGGAGCAGAAACTCTTCAGCGTGTTCAGATGTGGACAAAGTCTGTCCGTCCGTCATCTGCTGCTCAGCGCTGACAGTCTGCATTCAGGTTCCTGCAGCAACTGATTCATAATGAAAATATTGTGACAGCCTGATTGATGCGTGCAGGTTGAAACACTGCTCAGCTCGTCACAGCTTTTTGTTTCTTTCAGTCTGAACGCTCACAAACTGACAGAGAAACTGCTGAAGCTGCACAGCTGCTACACAAACAGGCTGTTATTTACAGCGTGAGCTACACCACCGTTAGCATCGATGGCTGGATCCTGAGCTCGATCAGCAGCAGCTGGCTCCTCTCAGTCCTATTTTACACAACAATAACTCCTACAAAAACTGTGTGTGACCCGAGGCGAGCCGTGACATTTGGTCACCTAAGGCTAACAGGGCTAGCAACAGAAAAGCTGTGATGGTACCAAGGCTAAGGCTAGTTCCAGGGCTAATGCCCTTTAACAAAGCTAATATGGAATCCTGGTGTAATTTAGGGGCTCCAGATTAATACAAGGAAGTTAGCCTAGCTTAGCACAGAGCCTGTGCTGTTACGCGCTTTGATATGAAGAAACAGCTGCTATGCTAACTGCTCTCCAGCTTACCTGCCATCCCATCAGCCTCTCTGGCTCCAGACAGGTAGTGCTCCTTGCGGTGATGCGGTTCTCCAAGCTTGAAGAGATCTTCCAGTCTGAGGAACTGACAGACGCCCTGCCAAATGGACCCACACGCCACCAGTCTGTTCCCGGTATAATCCACCAGCAAGAGCTTGTTCACATTATCTGACGGCTCCAGTCTGAAGGCAGAGACATGCGGGTGAGACATCAGACAGGTGAGGACAGACAAGTGAGACACAGACGGACAGACGAAGACATACCGGTGAGCACAGGCTCTGACGCTGGGTGGAGGGTAACACTTGGCATTGTCCTCCACAGGTCCGGTCATGTGACTCCTCAGCTCCGTCAGATTGGCCGACAACTTGAGCACTCGGTTGACGGCGCCAACAAAGACCTCCCCCGTCCTCCGGTGGACAGTCAGGTGGGTGAGAGAGGTGTCGAAGGCTCGGTACACCACTTTGCCTGATGCAACAGAGTGAGGAGGGGAAGGAGCAGCAGGGGCAGAGAGAAGGGGGGAGGAGAGGAGGAGGAGGGAGAGGAGGAGGAACAGGAGCATTGTGGACAAGAGAAGGAGGAGGAGGAGGAGGAGGACAGGATGGAGGGACAGAGGAGGAGAGGAGGGGAGGAGGAGGAGAGAAGAGCTGGCCGCAGGTCTGATGAAGAGTCAGCTTCAGTGGGACATGGCTGCGGAGACACAGAGACACAAAACATCACCATGAATCAACCGCACACACCGGAGGAGGACTCACTGTAGGCTAACGTAGGCTAAAGGCTAATGTAGGCTAAAGGCTAATGTAGGCTAAAGGCTAATGTATGACAGTTTGTCGTTCCATCTGTATTATCTGACTGGTCTGGGTTCTCTCCTGCACCAGTATTATTTAAACCAAACACACAGAGAGGCAGCCAGCACACATCAGCTGTGTGTGTGTGTGTGTGTGTGTGATGGAGGCTGATAGCTGTATTGATCTGTTTCTGTCTGATTCTCTCATAAAGCCTCAGCAGCTCGAGTAACACTGAGCGGGATGGAAACTTCACTCTCATGCTGGCAGCTGCTTCCACTCTGACTGACAGCTCCCACACACACACACACACACACACACACACACAGCTGTAACTACTCACTCTGTTTAATCCTAATCTACAGCCACAAGGAGACAAAATGGAGGACGAGCAGTTCCCGGGGGTCGCTGCAGGTCCTCTGCTGTGTGAATCAATAAGAGAATCTGAGACAGTGAAGGTGGAGACAAAGAGCTGGACTTATTCTCTGGGTGTTTCTGGTTTCCATCACAACACGCTCGCCTCTAGACCAGATTCTGACCGACTTCTGTCCACACACAGTGCAGTGAGGCTCAGAGCCCCCACAGAGACGGTGTACAGCTTCCACCAACAGAGCAGCAAAGTTGCTTCAGTGTAGTTCAAATATGTTTTTCAATTGAATTTTTTTCTTTGGTGAATATTCTGGATAGTTTGGCATCAGGTCTTCAGAACCCTTTACAGAAGCATTGAAGGAAACGGTAATAATGTGAAGGAGTGGAAGCGTCTGATGCTGGACTTCAGTGGGACCAGCTGAGATGACAGAAATAGAAACGTGAGGAACCTGCAGCTATTTCTGAGCCTCCCTGTTAACAAATCATCTGCTGCCTCGTGCTGTTAATTATAGTGTCAGCGTGTAAATTACACTCGGCTAACAAGACGGGACGTGTCAGAGTCCGGCTTCATTAAAACATCAGAAGAAGGAGAAGAAGGAGAAGAAGAAGATGGAGGAGGAGGAGGAGGAGAAGGCGCTAACGATGCTAACCAGACAGCAGAAGAAGACACGAGCTGAATGGAGGGATAATAAAGTTTTTACTCTGTACAGGAAGCTCAGTCCAACAATTAACCCTGTGACACACACACACACACACACACACACAGAAACACAAAGAGGCAGTGAAAGATCAGCACATTAGTTAATTAGCCTGCCGAGTGGAGGGGGAGACCAGAGAGAGGAGAGGTCGACAGATGGACCTGTGTGTGTGTGTGTGTGTGTGTGTGTGTGTGTGTGTGACAGGCAGCTGGGTGGACAGAGGACACAGATAGGGTTTCTCTAACTGGACTGGATTTCACAGGCCCATCCATCACCCTGCTGAAGCAGTGTGTGCGTGCATGTGTGTGGATGGTAGACGTCTTGGCTGTGAGGACGCTCGCCTCCATCAGAGGAACATCTGGATGTGATGACTCTCTGACGGCGGCCTGGTGGAGGCGCCGCGTCGAGGCCACATTCAGAGGATGTTTGTGTCTCCTCTTCATCAGCGTTCCTACTCTTCACCTCTGAACTCATGTTTCTATCATTGTCATGGATGAGCTGCCTCTCAGCTGACGTTCTGCTCTGGTTCTTCATCAGAACCTCCACACACTCCTGTCCTGTCTGTCCACAGCAGAAATAAAAGCTGTCTCTGACTGTCCCCCGTCTGTCCCTCAGTGTCCTCTGAGCGTCCAGCTCTCTCTGCTCTTATGTGGGACCACCCAGAGCCGCCCTGCAGCCGCGCTCTCCAGGAAGCTGCAGCACAATGTGTCTTTGTTGTGTGTTTATCGGAGCCTGAGATTCACACAGAGGCTCAGTCACAGGGATGGGGGGGGGGCAGCTGGGTGGAGTCTGTACTGTACGTAGAGACGGAGCTGAGATACTGCTGATATAAATATATACATGAAGGCCGACTGACAGAGCCAACATGGAGCCAGACTGGACCCTAAACACAGGTGAAGGTCAGTGTGTGTTTGAGTCAGCAAATTCAGCTCTAACACACACACCCAGCACTGACCTGTCAAATGTACGACACACGAACCACAACGAGACACAACAAAGAACCACAACGAGACACACAAGAACCACAACAAGACACACAAGAACCACAACGAGACACAACAAAGAACCACAACAAGACACACAAGAACCACAACGAGACACAACAAAGAACCACAAGACACAACAAAGAACCACGAGACACACAAGAACCACAATGAGACACACAAGAAGACACACAAGAACCACAACGAGACACAACAAAGAACCACAATGAGACACACAAGAACCACAACGAGACGCGACAAGAACCACAAGACACACAAGAACCACAACGAGACACACAAGAAGACACACAAGAACCACATCGAGACACACAAGAACCACAACGAGACACAAGAACCACAACGAGACACACAACAACCATGGGACACACAAAAGAACAGGGACAAAACAACCAGAAAGCTTTAAATGTCCCTTCCTGTGTGTATGAAGTGGTGAGCAGTGTGTGTAACCCGGTGAATGGTTGTGTTGTGGTTTAGCCTGATTGTTGTGTCACTTCCTGTAATTACATAAACACAGGCAGCGTGTTAATACGTCCACTTTAATTTCTCTGCGTCTGCCTCTCAGCCGGCCTCCATAATTACAAACCACTGCAGGAGCCATCTGACTGCGCTGTTAACAGCTAACACGCTAACACTCCATCCTACCATTCCCACGATCACTTCACTGCCCGCCCGTAAACCCCGGCGTCCTCCTGCTGACTGGAGGTGAATGAGAGCCAGTCAGGAAGGATCCGCTTCAGCTGCTAATGAAGCTCCGCAGCTCCGCCACAATGACACACTGTTCATTCACTATGGGTGGGGGGGCCACAGACAGACAGCCTGTGTCCACCGGGCAGCAGCAGCTTGCTATACTTTTTAAGTCCTCGTGTGTCTGCTGACACGCCGCTCTGAGGGGCGTCCATGTTTATCTGATCGGATCCTGTCAGCCTCTGAAAGTTGTTTGTCTAACCACCATGGCCGCCACTGTAACCGCTCAGGATCAGAGGTGTTTACAAGTGCAGCGTCTCCATCAGCTGATCCAGTAAACATGAAGCACCACGTTTCCCACCGCATCACAAACACACAAACACACACCACTCACTGAACATGATCAATAACTTCAGACTGTTGTTATCTGCACAGAAAACACACTAAAGAATGATCAAACATCACTCAGACCAGCAGCACGGCAGAAGAACCTCCCCTCATTCCTCTGCACTCAGCAATGACTCCATGACAAACCTGCTGCACATGCTCAGTGCAGCTCGCAGCTAGCATGGCCGACACAGGACAGTCACATGACCAACAGTCAGTCACCAATACAGTCAGTATTTGGCCTTATGGATATTTTCTTATTTAAGCTGAGTCCTGACTGGTCATGTGACTGGAGGGAGGACCCTGATTGGTGCCTTGCTAACAGCTCGTTATCTTATATATCTCCATATATATGATTTTCATGAACATCCATCTTGCTGCACTGAGAGTTGAAGCTGTGCAGACAGACGATCTCCCTCCCTCCCTCACTGGGCGGCCCCGATGACCTTTGACCTCTCTGTGCATCAACGCTGTTCTGACAGAAAATCCAAACAAAGTTTATTCCCGTGACTGACGGGCAGGTCACGCTGCATTTGACTGCACTGAGCACTATATTTATCCCGAGCGGAGGTCGTAAACAGGCCACAGTGCGTCGACTGATTGGACGCCTTAGCTGAGGTGACGCAGGACTTCATTTGAAAGACAGACGAGAAGATGGCGGAGCATAACCAGCCGATTCAGACCAGGACGGGTCTGTTTTCCTGCCAGCAGACCAAGCATTCCACAGGATCACACTGAGCTGCTGTGATTGGCTCTCACTGAGACGAGCTCTCTAATCAATTGAATTAAGCAGAAGAGGCTGAATTGGTAATTTGGCAAGAGACTAAAAAACAGAGCGGCCACAAACAGGCAGCAGAGAGGGGGGACAGCAGAGGACCAACCCTCCACACATCTGTGGACAGTCTGAGAGGACTGTGGGGCTCCTCAGGGCTCTTTACACGGCCCACTTCCTTTGTCATCTGCATGTTGGGGGCAACAGTGGCGCAGTGGGATAGCAGGGTTGTCCAATAACCGGAAGGTTGGTGGTTTGATCCCAACTCCTCCCTAGTCACTGTTGTGTGTTCTTGGGCAAGACACTTCACACTAGCCTGTGGCGCGCCTTGCTAGTCATTGTATGACACTGCTTGTGCAGCAGCCGTAACGAATTTCCCTCTGGGATTAATACAGTATCTAAAATAAAAAAAAAAAAAAAAAATGTTGCTGCCCTGATAAACCTGCTCCATTCACAACCTGCATCACATGACAGCAGTAACTCGGACAGTGTGGACAGTAAACGCATCACTGCAGAGGCCTGACGGGGTCCAGGCTTCCACAAAGACCCTGAGGACAGGTCTGACAGGTGTTCATGTAAAGGTCTTCTTTTGTCAAAAGAATCCCCAGCAGATGATTGGATGAACCATCTGTCAGTCACTGAGCTAGCTCCAATCAGATCAAAGAGGAAACAAGGTGCTGAGGACAGCTAGCATGTAGCGGTTAGCATGTGTGTGTAAGTTTGCCTTTTACTTACTATTGAAAGACTTTATGAACCAACAGGAGCTGCTGAAACACAAACCTGACAGCATGGACTGGTCTGGACCAGCCTGGGTTGGTTTCTGCTGTCAGGCTGAACACAGGTACATTCAGGTCTGGGCGGATTGACCCACATTTGGAGCCCCCAGTAGCCACAGGGGGGGACTGCAGTTTTTGTGGTCCACACCAACTCAGAATAAACCCCGGGAGATGAGCACAACACGGCAATGCTGCACAGAGCTGCTCCCGGACACACACACACAGTCCCTGTTGGTTCATAAAGCATTTCTGTGGCTCAGCAGCTGCAGACTGATGCCACACACACTCAAACATACATGCATTTGACCCAGGTCTTTGAACACACACATACAGCTCGGTGGACGTCCAGATCAACAGTCCGACAGTATTTGTCATTAACTCAGAGTTACTCCTCCTCCACAACAGCAGCCTCAGAATAAATAATGTTAACTGTAAACCAGTGAAAACTGTAACCGTTGTTCTCTGCTGTGAACTTTTCTAGGTCCTAGAATGAACACATGAAAAGAGTCGAGTCAAGGCTGCAAACTGTACTGGAGGAATGTATGTCCACACACACACACAGTAGACACATGTATGCATTTGACCCTGGCCTCCCTAAGGATGACACACACACAGCTGCTGCAGGTCAAAGGCATCAGGAGAGGAAGTGAATGGTGTCAGCTGATTGTTTCCTGCAGGTTCCTCAGCGCATCCTGAGTGTGTGTACTTTTGTATCTCTGTGAGGTCAGTGTGTCGGTTCTCAGAAATCTCTTTGAGGGTTCAGACACAAACACTGAATAAGAAAAGAATTTCCCCTTGGGGATAAATAAATAAAGGAATTCTTATAAATAGCCTACAGCCAACGACCAATCAGCACACTCCGCGGCTCCACACCAGCAGGGGGCAGCAGTCTGTGCTCATCCAACAGGAAGAGCTGCAGGTAAATTAACTGGAAACAAACACCTGAGCCAGACTGGTCTTTAAGATGGTCCAGAAAGCAGACACTCACTTCCTGTTTCTGTCACATGGTCTCCTCCTCTGCCCCGCCCCTTTAGCAGTGGCTCCTGACTGTTGATTCTAATGAAAGAACTGAACCTCAGACTGAAACCAACAAACTAAATATTGGAGCCATTTGTCACATGTTAAATGGTGATTACACATAAGGACAAACACACATGTAGGCTCAAAGCTGCCTAATAAGTGATTTTCAGTCAACGATCACCTCTCATGTCAGATATTTATTGCTGATCACAAAGATGGACGACGTGACAGACCCTCAGAGGAGGCGCAACCGGTGTTTTGGACATTTGGCCATTTTGTTCTCATTTACCATTTACAAGCAGCAGTGTGCAGACAGAGCGTGACTCCCAGAAACTTGTTAGCATGTTAGCACTTCCTGTCCCCTCAGTGTGTGTGTTGAATGTTAGCCTGTTAGCATGTTAGCACTTCCTGTCCCCTCAGTGTGTGTGTTGAATGTTAGCCTGTTAGCATGTTAGCACTTCCTGTCCCCTCAGTGTGTGTGTTGAATGTTAGCCTGTTAGCATGTTAGCACTTCCTGTCCCCTCAGTGTGTGTTTTTGTTCTACCACACAAACGCAGAGTAAATCCCCACTGATGACTGTTTACTGTCTGAACAAAGGCTACATGCTAACAAGCGCTGATAATGCTGTAGTCATGTGACCGTGCTGTAGCCAGTTGCTGTATACTCTGTCTGTAACACACCGAGGACCGGTCCCCACAAGAAGAACAGATGTATGGAAAAAGTGCTGTCTGGAAACTCATGGAAATGTGTGAAGCTGCCGCACGCACACACACAGACACACACACCTGGGAGGAACATTCAGTGTGATCTCTGCAGAGATTTCATGTTTTAATGAGCTGATGACATCAGCGTGGACACCACGATGATGTCACAGTCTTCTGAACCAGTTACTGAACCCAGCAGGTATGAAGTGTGTGTGTGTGTGTGTGTGTGTGTGTGTGTTTCCATCAGCTGCAGGAGTCATGAATGAATTCAGACAGCTGAAACATCAGTCTGTTTACATTTCAGCTCTGATACATGATCAATACTGGATCTGACTGACCTCTGATGACATCACTGTGTGATCGCTGCTGTTCAGTCAGACCGTCTGCAGCACAGCGCCCTCTACAGGAGCTGCAAACAGCTTCAATAACAGGAAGCGGAGGAAAGAGCGACGCGTCGTCCATCTCTGTTTATCCCATAGCAGTGACCTTTGACCCCTTTAACTAGTTTCCTGTATGCGGGGTTCTGATGTTGCTAACATGCTAATGTTCAGTAAATGTGATGCTAGCTTATATGTTAGCCAGTGTTGGGAGTATCGCATCACAAACGTAAAGTATTACAGTAATCAGTGATGTCACGCAGCACTCACGCACGTTACCAACAGCACACCAAGTGGTGTTTTATGAAATTGCAGACGTGGTGTAATACAGATATTTATATCTGTATTACACCACGTCTGCAATTGCAAGCACCACGTCTGCAAATGCAAGGGTGTTCATGTCACCTCAACCATCAAGATCCAGAGACAGGAAATAGATTTATTTATAAATAAATCTATGGTTGGTTGATGGTTGATCATATTTTCAGTTCAGAGAAGAGACTGGCAGCCTGAAGCAGCTAGCCTGCTGCTACGCTAACACTCTGCTAACAGCAGAGCTGCAGGGTCAGAGGAGAACGCTTCCTGATGGAGCGTGTGAGCCGCCGTCAAGCACCTCCAGCTCACCTGGGCCTCATATGAACGGGCTTTCCACAGTAAAGGCAGCCTCACTGTACAGTCATCCACCAAACTGTCATACAGTAACATCCCGACTCGATGACAGGAACCTGTCACATGTATGACATCATAAACGTAACGCGGCCAAACCTGATGTCAGTGCTCACACACACACAATCACGTCTCTATCAGCTTATCAATCGATGACAGATCACTGTCACGCTCCACGTCTGCTGCTGATCTGCAGCTCTCTGCTGTGTGACCTGTTATAGATTAATCAGCTGATCGATTCCCTGATCAATACTGAAAAACATCAGCAGTAAATAAAGAGCACTCAGTCTGAGGAGAAGCAGGAAATTAGGTCTTCATCTGTAAACTGATCAATCAAACCTATTGGATGATGAACATATGAAGCTGGATTATTGATTCATATTTACACATGAATCTGCATTCTGATACGGATCTGTGTGGTGATCAGGGTATTGATCAGCTGAACATCTGTCAGTGAGGACACGCAGGGAGAGACCTTCATATAGCTGCTCACCTATTGATCTGTTGCACTGATCGCCTGTGTTTGATTACTAATAACTGATCATTTTATTATTGATCAACGGTTTCCATCCTGCGGGGTGTTTACTGTTTGTGTTTACTGGTAGCGTCATCCTTGATAATAATCGATCATGGAGTGATTGCTTTGATTAACCCCCGCTCTGATCGGAGCTCTGATCGATCACCTCCAGCCTGCTGTGACGGGGTGTCAGGATCAGCATCGATCACTCACGCAGCGGGACGGTCCTGGCTCGGTTCCGTGCGGTTCAGGGGACCGGTTCCTCTCCCGCACGCGGGCGGACCGATGATTCAGAAAACACGCATCTGAACTCGAGGCGGCGGTTTTCTGCGGGTTTTACGGTTTTTCCGCCGCCCCCCCTCTTTGTTCTTCTTTAATGGATCGGCGTCTGGAGCCGTGCTGCTCCCAGACCCCCTCCTCCCCCCACACCTCCCCCATCGCTCTCCCCCTCACACAGAACAACACGTTTGCAGCTGAAACGCTTCTTTACGCAGCGAACTGAACGCGTTAAAATGGAGGAAGAACGCGCTCGAGGCCGATCCCGGAGGAGGGACGCAGCCTACCTGAGGTGTCCAGCACCCCGCGGAGCCCCACTCACATTCAGCCTCACGCTCTGCGTGGAAAACGGTGCAAAAAGAAAGACATTTCCACGCGTAGAATCACGGAGCAGCAGATGATGCGGCGGAGGGGACGCGAGGCGTTTTCCCCCAAACATCCACACACACACACACACACACACACACAGGCTACACCCCCCTTCACAACCACCGCCAGCACCGCCACCCCACTACCCGGGATCTGCAGCCCAGAGCCGAGGACCGCCCCGCCGCCCCCCACCCGGAGCCGCCCGGACCTACCTGGACGGGAAGGCGCAGAAAAGTCCAATCAGAGGGTTAATCCAGTCCCACGCGCGGCGGCCGCTGCTGCTGTTCTTCTTCTTCTTCTCCTCTTCCTCTCATGGGGCGCGGGTCAGGTGGAGCAGCGCGCGGCCGCACAGGTACACACGTCCTGCGTTTAATAAAGAGAGAGAGAGCTAATAATCCAGACACGGCGCGCAGCGGCTCTCCATTCACACACAGCCTGCCTCGGCTTGGCTCGGCTCGGTCTGCCCCGCTCCACCACAGCCTGCCCCCCCTCATCTGGACCGTACCACTGCGCGCCGGGCTGGCAGGGGGAGGGGGGCGCTCAGAGGAGGCCACATAATCCAGGAGCAGGTTTATGAGGGTTATAAGGAGCGGTCAGTGACTGGCAGCGTGTGTGTTCACACCACACACGCGCGCGCGCGTGTCATATGTGTGCTGACATGGTGGACATGTTGTGTGTTTGTTACAGCAGCAGCTGGGACACCCCTCCGGACTAACCCAGTTTGGTTGCGCCCAGCTCCTTAATCTGCTGTTTTTCTCCTCCCAAAGCCAGATGTGGAGAGAGAGTGAGAGAGAGACCCTACAGCACAGAGAGAGAGAGAGAGAGAGAGACCTTACAGCAGAGAGAGAGTGTGTGTGTGTGTGTGTGAGAGAGAGAGAGAGGGTGTGTGTGTGTGTGAGAGAGAGAGAGAGAGGGTGTGTGTGTGTGTGTGAGAGAGAGAGACCTTACAGCACAGAGAGAGAGAGAGAGTGAGAGACCTTACAGCAGAGAGAGAGTGTGTGTGTGTGTGTGAGAGAGAGAGAGAGAGAGAGAGAGAGAGAGAGTGTGTGTGTGTGTGTGTGTGAGAGAGAGAGAGAGGGTGTGTGTGTGTGTGTGAGAGAGAGAGACCTTACAGCACAGAGAGAGAGAGAGAGTGAGAGACCTTACAGCACAGAGAGAGAGAGTGAGAGAGAGACCTTACAGCACAGAGAGAGAGTGTGTGTGTGTGAGAGAGAGAGAGAGAGTTTACAGCACAGAGAGAGAGGGGGCTGTATGGAGATGCAGTCAGGCTGGATGTATGTGGTGTATATGAGAGAGGTGAGGAGAGGAATATAAAAATAAAGGGGGGAGGGGGAGGAGTGTGTGAGGAATGAAACACTGAAACTAAAGAGAGATGATGAAGAGGAGGAGGAGGAGGACAGAGCAACACTTCAGGGGTTAAATCATCTCCAATCAGCTGTTATAATGACAACAAAGACATGAAGACAGTCTGAAGGCAGCCATATTGTCTGACGTCTTCATCACACATCAAATCACAGAGCTGTAATCATAGACTGTGAATAAAGATGGAGGACTGGCCTCCCCCTGCTGCTCAACCGTGAGGCCAGACACCTACCTGACACCTGAGGCCTGGACAAAAGGCTGTGAACATCTCTGACGGGCGCCATGATGGAGTCAGAGTCTGTGCAGCAGAGGTCATGGTGGATCACTGTTCCACCCACACAGGAGCTAACAGCAGCTAACTGTGGCTAACAGGGAGCTAACAGCAGCTAACAGGACGCTAAAGCTTCTGGCAGCACATCTCCAGGGTTGCCAGATCTGAGTGACAGTTCCAGCCCAAACTAAACGTAAATTCCACCCAATGCGAAAAAAAAACCCCAGCCCAAATCACAACCTCCCTAGAACCCCAACGTTCAGACTGCCATATACAAAAAAAAACACGTCATAAGCACACGTAACTTTGCTGCTGCACTAAATAACTAAACAAACTAACACAAACCAGCAAAGAGAAATCAGGCAGCAGCACAGACACCAACAGACTGTGATTAACCAAACACTAGAACACTAGAACAGCCCAGTAAAGCCAGGTGTTTGCTATCAGAGCAGAAAGAGCTGGCTGAGTTATCCAGAGCTAATAGAAGCTAATCCAGGCTAGCAGATTGTACAGGGACTATTCACCTGTCCTGTTTGTCAATAAAGTTATGTAGCTCTTTGTTTGCTAGCACTGCTAATAATTTGGACTCATCTCAGACGGGGATGAGTCTGCCTACAGGATGGAGGTGGACCGTCTGGTGTCCTGGTGTACTGACAACAACCTGGAGCTGAATGCCCAGAAGACAGTGGAGATGACAGTAGACTTTCGGAAAGTGCCAGCTCCATCACCCCCCCCCTCACCCTGACAGACACCCCCATCTCCACAGTGGACTCTTTCCGCTTCCTGGGTACCACCATCACCCAGGACCTCAAGTGGGAGCTCACCATCAGCTCCCTCATCAAAAAGGCCCAGCAGAGGATGTACTTCCTGCGGCAGCTGAGGAAACTCAAGGTGCCAGCCAGGATGATGGTTCAGTTCTACACGGCCATCATTGAGTCCATCCTCACCTCCTCCATCACAGTGTGGTACGCTGGGGCCACTGCCAGGGACAGGCGCAGACTGCAGCGTGTGGTGCGCTCTGCTGAGAAGGTGATCGGCTGCAGCCTGCCATCTATCGAGGACCTGTACGTCTCCAGGACTCTGAGGCGTGCAGGTCGGATCACAGCTGACCCTTCTCACCCTGGACACGGACTCTTTGAGCCACTCCCCTCAGGCAGGAGGTTACGGTCCATTCGGACCAGAACCTCACGCCACAAGAACAGCTTCTTCCCCTCTGCTGTTGGACTGTTAAACTGTAATTAATGCACTGCTCTGCACTGTCTTCAGAAGGTCACTTTAGTATAGTCACTGCACAATGACGACTATTTGCACTGTTTACTCCATCTTGCACTACTTGCACACGAGTACCACCTCACCGATCCATGTGGTACCTGTTACATTATTACATTATTACACTGTTCCATTCGATCATATAAGGGTCTATGTTTACCATTTCATCCGCCAAGTATTTTATGTTCTGTTCATTGTATGTCTGTTACGCCATGTCTGTCATGTAAATTTAGCCTTACTTTAGTTTATTTACTTAATTTTATCTTAGTTTTTATCTTATTGCATGTTAATTATTATATGTTCTTTGTATGCACCAATCACTAAGGCAAATTCCTAGTAATGTGAACCCCCTTCACTTACATGGCAATAAACATGATTCTGATTCTGATTCTGATTCTGATTTGACTGAGGTGGCAGAATGAGCAGGAGAGGAGGAGGCCCTCGCTCCCCCGCCACACCCACCATTTTTCTGTCCACAGGACACGTCTCGCCGCCATGACACCTTCAGGCACTCCATCTTTGTTTAGGGGAGCTGCGTAAAATCACAAACTGAAGATGATTGTTCTGCTGTTGGACAGCAACACAGCAGTGCAGCGTGCTCTGCTGACACTACAGGACACAAAGGGTTAAAACACAGAATATGCAGTAAACCACCAGGAGGGCTCTGAATACATGACACAGAACCTGTGATCCATCAGAGAGCACGCACTCAGCCGGAGAGTTTCCTCCACTCGCACATCCGGGCTGGGATGACATTAACCAGGACAGCCCAACAGGAGCGGACCTGCAGCCTGCTGTGATTGGCTGAAAGGTGAGCGGGCTGTGACATCATGAAACAGGCTGACGTGTTGGTCTGTTTCCAGAACACACGGAGCAGCTGCAGCCTGAAAGGACGGGCCTGGTCCGGGTTCAGGGGCGGAGTCAGATGCGCGGTCAGGGGCGGGGTCAGGGGCGGGTCAGAGGGTGAGTGGCGGCCTGCAGCAGCAGCTTCGCCCTGTAATCAGCTGACGGTTCTGGTTTCGCCTCCTCTGTAATTTCCTTAATTGAAGCCACATTAGGGGTCGGACCCTCTTTGTTCCTGAAGAGAGGAGGAGGAGGAGAGGAAGAGGAGAGGAAGACTTTCTCCTCACCTGTGTCTTTATCACCCTTGTACCCCCCCTCCCCCAAACCTCGCCCCTTTAGTGTCACTTGATGCCGATCTGCCGTTAATCCTTTTAAGTGTGCGTGAAACAGCCAGCAGCATGCATGACAAAGGCCTCTGTGTGTGTGTGTCTGTGTGTGTGTTTGTGGTTGCCTACTGTATGCTTCTTTCTTTACATCCCTGCTCCTATTACCAAACACATCTGGACCCTGTGTGTGTGTGTGAGGACACACTGTCTGTTGTGTAAATGATTCAATTTTAGTGACAGTCAAAAGACTTGATGTCAGGGTGAGTTCTTCTGAAGTGAAAACACGTGTGTGTGTGTGTGTTTGTGTGAGCAGCTGTTTAGGTCAAAGCCACAGAGCAGAACAAATCGTCTCTGGCTTTATTTATTTTTACATCTCTGAGGTTTTTCTGATATTCAACACATCTGTTTGTTTGGTGTGTGTGTCAGTGTGTGTGTGTGTGTGTGTGTGTTTTATATGCTCTTCTTTGTGTGGGTGCCCCCTCACTGTGTTGTGTCTGCAGGCAGCTGTTTTCAGGGTGAACACAGAGACACACGTTTGGTCAGGTTCCACTGGGTGTGTGTCCTTCCTGCTACTCTACAGTTATTTAGGCCCCGTTCACACTGAAGGAATCAGTCCAGCTAGAGTAGGATTGAATCCAGATAGCCTTTAAGCTTAACCTGGCTTGTTTGCTGTCCTCCAAACCACTAGGTGGCGCCTCACAATATACAGAGTCCATTCAGGCCACGGTAGGACCACATTTTTTGTCCTGTGTCACTCGTTCTTTCATTTTTTTTGGTTAAAAAAGCAGTTTAGCCCGGTGGATCAATCCGGATATATCTGGATTCATGTTGTGCAGACTATCCGGATATATCCAGATACAGCCTGAATCCTGCTCTAGCCGGATGGATTTCCTCAGTGTGAACACGGTGTCAGACAGAAATCAGGCCAGACAGAGACTCTGAGTGTTGGTCATGTGACTGCTGCTCACATGTGACTCCATCATGGCTTCCTGCTGGTTGCAGAGGAGGACAGGACCTTTAGTTTGTACTGAGTCTTGTTGGAGTGAACTCCTGATGCCTTCAAGCACCCTCAGGAAGTTACACGTCTGCCTGTTTTTACAGTTTTCTATAATGATTTTTGTCATTTTTGTCTCGGAGGTCAGAGGTCAGAGTGAAACTCTGCGTCTCTTTGGGGGGGGGGGGGGGGGATGGGACGGCCACCAGGTGTGGTGCTGAGGCGGTTGCTATGGTTACCACTGAGCTTTGCTGTGACCTGATTGTTCCAAAAAAAAGGAGAGAGAGGAAAACACAAACAATGAGGGAAAACTTCAAAGAGGAGCTGCTCAGTTGCCTAGCAACAGGGCTCCGTGGCAGGACTGCTCTCTCAGTTTCATCACTCTCTCTCTGAAATCACTATCAGTCTTCTTCATCACTCTATCGGCCTGTTCCATCTCTCCCTCTTCATCACTCTCTCTCTCTCTCTCTCTCTCTGTTAACTCTTTCTTGCTCCACCTCTTCATGTTCTTCAGTCTGTTCATGTTATTGTCTCTCGCCTTCGCTCTCTCTCTCTCTCTCTCTCTCTCTCTGCTCTAAAGTTACTCCACCTCTGTGGTTAGACCAGGCTTTATATAACCTGTCCGTCCTCTGTCTTTATGGGACTCGGCCGTCACTACACAGGGCTGTTAGAAATCGCTGCTTACACACACTAGTCTTGTAGCATTGCATCGCTAACTGCCTGCTAACATCCACACAGTGGGAACATGTTAGCTACCAGTCCACTGAGAGTATAAACCCAGGAAACTGCTTCAGTAATAACTCGATAATAAATGAATAATAACCATAAAAACTCACAATGAATGGTTTCCATGTTAACCAATGTTATCACACACACACACACAAACCTGTACAATATGCTGTGTGTGTTAATTCTGTGCAACCACAGGACCTTTCTGCACTCCCATCATGCTTTGCTGTAATCATAGGGCTCTCCCAACATGCGGGCACACACACACACACACATACTTGTCCATCAGTCGTTCTGATTCTCAAAAACCACCAAGTGCAACCCTCTCAATGCCCTGTGTGTGTGTGTGTGTGTGTGTGTGTGTGTGTGTGTGTACTACTTTACCACAAAGCACGCTCCACTTTTTTTCCAGTAGTTAACAACACACACACACACACAGGTCATGGGTGTTGGCTCTCTGAATGGAAGAGGACCGCAGGCATCCACAGGGAGAGCTGTGTGTGTGTGTGATCTTTGTAACCTGATTCAGACCTGATGATCTCACACACAGACTTGTGAGGACCGCTTCAGTCCGACCCTCTGACAGACTCTGAATGTTTCTATCACAGTGAGGACCACGCGCACGGTCCTCACACAGATGGAGGAACATTTCTCACACACACTCTGCGACCACGGTCCAGTAATGCCAGGAGTTTAATTGAAACCACCTTGGTCCTCCTCGCCGAGGTCTTTCTTCTTCTCTGTATGACTTCAACACGCCGTCGGGCTCTGAGCGGCTGTGTGCTGCTGCTCTGCCGCCTCCTGCTGGTCAGCTGTGAAACTGTCACTCATCCCACAACCACCTGCACAGACCAGGCCAATCCAACGCTAGCGAGCAGCTAGCAAAGACGTGTCAGTCACACTTCTCAGATCATTCATTTATTTTTCTCCCCTGTGGACAGAGCTCCTCCCTGTTAGGAGCTCACACCGACTTAATGCTGCCACCAGACACACAGTATTATTCTCTCTTTATCACACACACACATCTAAAATGAACCACACATGAACACGTTTCCATCAAAGTCCCGCTGTCCACATGTTTCCGGTCCAGGTCTGCTCAGGCCGTTCACCTCTCCAGGCGGCTCCACTCAGCTGGAGGCTCTCTGGGTCCTCTGGGCTTCTGGACCCGGCAGTTAAACCCTGAAAACAAAACACACACACTGAAAGATGTACCCACACAGGACCGCACGTACAGGAGCAGCCGCCCCCACACCACCCACACCACCCACACACTGCTTAGCATGCATGAGCAGAATGCTAACATGTTGATGAGTGTTTAAAGGCACAGTCTGGGCTTCAGCAGCCACGTCTCACAAACAGGAAGTCGCCGTAGAACAGATCAGTCCTCAGGACCTGCCTGAGGACTGATCCACAGTCCACAGTCCACAGTCTACAGGTCAGAGTAAACTCATGCCAGAGGAACTGGATTCAAAGTGGCCGTACCATAAACAGGAACTAAACTGTTCAATACATCAATAGCTTGTTGTGCAGCCTGATTAGCAGGCTGCTCTTCTTCCTCCTTTGTCCTGCTGCATGTCTTTATTAACCAATCAGCACCGAGCATCATCACACAACACACACTCCTGTCTACGATCAGACAATCACACAGAGGAGAGGGACTGAGGGCAGGCGCCGCACTGACCGATGCCTCCCGGCGAGCAGAAGCTCGTCATGTCTGATGCGGAGAAATCTTCATAATCGTCATCGGCGGCTGATGGCTGATCAGCTGGAGGAGAGAGCAGAGAGTCTGTTCACTTCTCCATGGACACACACCCCCACCCGACCCGCCTCCACCCGCCTCCACTGACCTGACACCAGCTGATAGTCTGGCTCCTCCCCGGACATGCGATTGGTTGGACTTGCGATGTCGTAGATGGGCGTGGCCGAGTGCGGCAGGCTGAGCGGTTTAGCACGGGGCCTGACGGTGCTGTAGATGGGTGTGGCCGACACGCCTTCGCTGTCGTTGTCATAGTGATGAGAGGCGGGCAGCGTCCTGCAGGTCGGAGTACAGAGCAAACCTTCCAGAATCCATTTCATTTAAAGAAACTAAACTCAATACACTGAACAGCTTTACCTGCTGCCAGTGTTGGACCTGGGCGTGGCCCGGGAGTGGGCGGGGCTTGATGGCGGTGGGTGGGACTGTTTGGGCTTGTTGACCACGGCGTACGTGTCGTTCATTTTGAGCACTGATGACGGCCTGTAAACGGACAG